>NC_063164.1:1150246-1215397 GCF_023159225.1 Perognathus longimembris pacificus | reverse complement strand
GATCATGCACGTATTTATTAAGAGAGTGTCCACTCGTGACTGGGATAAAGCCGTGTGACTGGGCGCGCGATACAGGAGAGGGGCTCAGAGCTGCTCTTTATTGAAGAAGCCCTCAGGGTCTGTGGTGGTCTCCGTCCGGAGTTTGCCCCACCACAGTGCTTCTCGTCAGCCAGGAGGGGGCGGGGAGCAGGCCGGACGCCGCTCAGTCCTCCCGGTAGGGGACATCGAAGCCCAGGGTGCTCCCCAGGGGGAAGTGCGCGAAGAAGGTGCGGGCCAAGTCCTCCAGCTGGGGGTAGGCCCCCAGGGCCTGGAAGTGCTGCACGTAGTTCCAGAAGTCGGAGGTGGAGAAAGGCCAGTACGGCATGGCGGGAGGCTCCGCGTAGGGGTCTGGAAGACACGAGCCACGCCCGCCCTCCTCACGGAGCACCCCGCGGAGTCGGGGCCGGCGGCCGGCTCTTGCCCCCGAGGTCCCGGCGGCCCCGCAGCCCGCACGCCCCACCCCACCCCGCCCGGCACCCCCATGGGTTATGTCAGGAGAAAGCCCCAGAGAGCCTACCTGCCTCTTCCCGCACCGGCTTCGCCCCTGCGGAGGAAGAACGCAGCCGTTACCCCCGGAGGGGCCCGGCGGGGCGGGGATGGGCGGGGAGGCGGCCGGAGGCGGCCGGGAGTCCTCCCCAGGCGTCCTGCCCCTCACCTGCGCGCGCAGCCAGCAGGGAGCAGAGGAGCAGGCCCTGCATCACAACGGCCCACATGGCCCCGGACACGGACAGGGTGACAGCCCAGGACACCTGTGGCAGAGAAGCACAGGAGGTGAAGGCCCCCTCCACCACCACCAGCACCCAGAGGTGAGGACCCCCTCCACCACCACCAGCACCCAGAAGTGAGGGCCCCCCCACCACCACCAGCACCCAGAGGTGAGGGCCCCCTCCACCACCAGCACCCACAGGTGAGGGCCCCCTCCACCACCAGCACCCACAGGTGAGGGCCCCCCACCACCACCAGCACCCAGAGGTGAGGGCCCCCTCCACCACCAGCACCCACAGGTGAGGGCCCCCTCCACCACCAGCACCCACAGGTGAGGGCCCCCTCCACCACCAGCACCCATAGGTGAGGGCCCCCTCCACCACCAGCACCCAGAGGTGAGGACCCCCTCCACCAGCACCCAGAGGTGAGGACCCCCTCCACCACCAGCACCCAGAGGTGAGGGCCCCCTCCACCACCAGCACCCACAGGTGAGGGCCCCCTCCACCACCAGCACCCACAGGTGAGGGCCCCCTCCACCACCAGCACCCACAGGTGAGGGCCCCCTCCACCACCAGCACCCATAGGTGAGGGCCCCCTCCCCCACCAGCACCCACAGGTGAGGGCCCCCTCCACCAGCACCCACAGGTGAGGGCCCCCTCCCCCACCAGCACCCACAGGTGAGGGCCCCCTCCCCCACCAGCACCC
The DNA here is from genome assembly GCF_023159225.1 of Perognathus longimembris pacificus. NCBI lineage: Eukaryota > Metazoa > Chordata > Mammalia > Rodentia > Heteromyidae > Perognathus > Perognathus longimembris. The sequence goes on along the minus strand of NC_063164.1, from coordinate 1,213,948 downwards.
ACAGGTGAGGGCCCCCTCCACCAGCACCCAGAGGTGAGAACCCCCTCCACCACCAGCACCCACAGGTGAGGGCCCCCTCCACCACCACCAGCACCCACAGGTGAGGGCCCCCTCCACCACCAGCACCCACAGGTGAGGGCCCCCTCCCCCACCAGCACCCACAGGTGAGGGCCCCCTCCACCAGCACCCAGCCCCTTCTGCAGCCCCCCCCCCGGGAGCACCCGCGTTCAGTAGCCGTCCCCCTTTCGGCCGTCTCCAGCCCCCGTGCTGAGGTGAGCTCCGAGCCGGCTCCCCGCGCGGCTGGGCTGGACTCCCCGTGACCGGCAGCGGCGCCCTCGCCCAGCCTGTCGGCGGGGACCCACCGGCCCGCTCTCCCGACGGTCCCTCGCCCGTCCCCTGGGCTGCCGGGCGGCTTGTGCGGGGACCCCGCCAGCCCCGGCTCCCCTTATATGGGCGCCGGGGACACGGGAGGAAATGCCAGCAGCCTGAACCGTCTCACTGCATATTTCATGGGCGGCCGGGGACTGTGGGCCTCTGTCCCCGCGGCTGGCAGGCGCCGCACCGGGAGCATCTGGTCCGGAGATCACACGCACACAAACATCGCTCCACGGCCCGTGCTGGAATTTTCCAGGATGGAGTTCGGCGTCTGTACTTGAAACAAACCCAGCTCCCTCTCCACAAAGGGAGGCATTGTGACTTGGGGTCCGCGGAGATGCCCGGTCCCGGGAGAAGGGCCCCGCGACCCGAGAGCTGCCCGGCGGGACCGACGGGCAGGTGGCCCCGGTCGGGGCCCGCACCAGGACCCCCGTGAGCAAAGCCCAGGCCGGAAGCCCGGGCCACGCGCCCAGACCGGAGCGTCCACGAAGCCCCGCGCCCCTCGCTGGAGAGGGGCGGCCGGGCCCTGGGGATGGCAGAGCCGACCCCAAGGGGCCTTTGTGTCCGGCACGGACGGCACCCCGACAGCACTGTGCCAGGACGGCACTTAGGCCAGCCTGTCTGGCCTCGTGGCCCTGCCGAGGGCCCCCCACCTGCTGAGCCGGCCATGTGCAGGACAGGCCCCGGGACCCCCTCATCCCCCCCCACCCCTCCAGCGCCCTTCACGGATGCCCCACGCCTCCTCATCCACGGGTGCCGGGTGCCCAGGCTCCAGGTCCCCAGCTTCCGACCCGGCCGCCGCGTCCCCGCTTAGATGGCTGAAGACGCGTCACCCCTCAAACCGCCAGCCTGGTGCCGGCGGATCACGCCTGTCACCCCGGCGGCTTGGGGGGCCGAGATCTGAGGGTCGCCCTTGGAAGCCAGCCCGGGCAGGAGAGTCCACGAGACGCTCATCTCAGAGACGTCAGGGCGAGGCTGCGGCCCAGGTGGCAGAGCGCGAGACCTGAGCACCCACGTTCAGGGGCAGTGCCCGGGCGCGAGTTCAAGTCCCGGCCCTGGTACCCCCCGCAAAAAAGAAGGAAAAAAAACCTGGACAGATCGCCACATCCATTTGGGTCATTCTGTAGTCCCCCACCAGCTCAGACTTCAGGCTCCATCTCCAGAAGCCCGGGCCCCAAGGCCACGGGCAGCGCGCACGGGGGTGGCGGGCTTCCCCGGGCACCCAGGAGGGGCCCGGGACTCCCCTCAGCTGTGCTCCTGGCCGAGATTCACGAGGACCTCGGGACAGGAGGATCTGGGGGGGAAGGGGGGGAAGGGGCCTGGCCGGAGCCTGAACTCCCAGCTCAGACCACAAGGGGGCTCCAGCGGGCCCGGCGCCCGTCCACCTCCGCCGAAGGTGACCTGGAGAGACAGCTGCAGAGGCAGAAGTACACGGCGCGGCAGGACGGGGCTGCCACGGCCGAGGAACGCGTTCCAGACGGGGGGGGGGGGGCCCGGCGGCGGGATCAGGCCCGGGCTCGCTGTTCCCGCTCGCGGGGTGGGGGCTTTTGCGCCCCGCCTCTTATGTCTGTAAGGAAAGGACACCTGAAACACCCAGCACCGCCAACGCCATTTCCCATCACTCCGACCTCCGTGCGGGTCCACTACCCGCCCCCACCCTCACCCCCTCCGCGCACTGACCTCCTCCTGAGCCTCCGGGGGGCGGACGGGGGCCTTCCCCGGCCTCCCCCGGGGGGCTGCCCCTGGGGCCCTCCTGCCCTCTGCCCCTGGACCTCCTGCCCCTCTGCACCTGGGGGGGGGGGGCTCCTGCCCTCTGCCCCTGGGCCTCCTGCCCTCTGCCCCTGGACCTCCTGCCCCTCTGCACCTGGGGGGGGGCTCCTGCCCTCTGCCCCTGGACCTCCTGCCCCTCTGCACCTGGGGGGGGGGCTCCTGCCCTCTGCCCTTGGGGCCCTCCTGCCCTCTGCCCCTGGACCTCCTGCCCCTCTGCACCTGGGGGGGGGGGCTCCTGCCCTCTGCCCCTGGACCTCCTGCCCCTCTGCACCTGGGGGGGGGCTCCTGCCCTCTGCCCTTGGGGCCCTCCTGCCCTCTGCCCCTGGACCTCCTGCCCCTCTGCACCTGGGGGGGGGGGCTCCTGCCCTCTGCCCCTGGACCTCCTGCCCCTCTGCACCTGGGGGGGGGCTCCTGCCCTCTGCCCCTGGACCTCCTGCCCCTCTGCACCTGGGGGGGGGGCTCATGGACCGCGGGAGGGGGCACACCCCGGAGGACCTGCTCCAAGCTCCCTCCCCCTCGGGGTGAACACTCAAGGCCTGGAGGCTGGGCTGGCGGGGAGCGGGGGGCACAGACCCGGGACTCTGCGTGGATAACACGGTTCCAGGTGAATGAAGCAAGCAGGGAGGGGATGCGTGTGCGTTTCTAGCCCCGGTGGTGTGGACCAGGGCTCCCTGGGCCCCATTCACTAACCACAGGGCCTGGGTACGTCCTCGCCGCGGGGCCTGAGACCCGCCGGGGCTCTGAAGGCCGGCGCCTCCACCCCTCCACCGCACGGCCTCTGCCCAGGACGCGCCCGAGTTCCGGGCATGGGGAGCTGCCTGGCTGCACCCCATCTGGCCTACAAGGCTGCACTGGGACGGGCAAGGCCGGCCGAGGAAGGGTTTGCAAGTCTCTGGCGCCCCCTGCCGTTCGAGCACCAGGCATGACTGTGGCAGTCCCTAGGTCCCCCAGATGTCCAGGCCTGTGCCCCCCGCCCCCGGGCTCGACCCCCCACCCCTGTTCTCCCAAGAGTGGCTCCCAGACACGCAGCCTCCGTGGGCGGGGCGTCCAAGGCACGCCAGCACACATGCGTTCCCGTGACTCCCAGCCCTGAGGCCACAGGTCCTGGGACCGCCGGGCTTCTGTGTGCCCGAATCGAGCCCCGGAGCTCCTGGCTTCCCCGGGGTTCTTCCTGGCCACTTTCTCCCGCTACCGTGGAGCCTGCAGGAGGCCTCGCGTCCCGAGGAGAGAGCAGCGGGGGGGGGGGGGGGTGGTGGCCAGGAATGCTCCCTACAAGACCCCAGCTCCCCCCGCCCTCTGAAGAGCGCACTGGGGAACGGAACCCTAACTCAGCCTTCCTGCGGGTTCCGGGAAACCCAGATACCTTGCACACCGTGTTCCTGAAAACACGGGGAGCGGTGAAACGTGGGAAGGGGTGTGCATGTGTGTGTCCATGGGTGTATGCGCGTGCATGCATGCATGATGTGTGTGCTTGCGTGTGTGTGTACACGTTCACACGTGTGTGTGTGTGTGTGTGTGTGTTCTGGTCAGGCGGGGCGGTGCCTGGGTCCTCCTCGAAGGCCGGCAGGTGGGCCGTGGAGCTGGGATGGATGGGCTGAGGGGCCTGGGGAGCCCCGGGGCAGGGCGCGAGGCGGAGGAGGGCTTGGGGCTCCCGGGCCGGGCCGGGCCGTCCTCGCCGAGGTCCTTCCAGGTTGAGATGCTCTGGGCGCTGAGAACCAGAGTCCAGAACAGGGATCCAGGCACAGAGGGCGGTGCTGGGCGGGCTCCGTGCCCACCGGGGGGCAGGCGGGCGTCTGCAGGACAGGGCGGGGGGAGGGGGCTTCACGGGGTGCTCACCCTGTGTGCAGGAAGGGTGGAGACCGGGCTCCGGCCCAGGACCCGCCGCCCAGGTACGGGGGCGGCAGAGCAGTGCCCACCTTGGGCCCGGGAACGGGGTCCGGGGTTGCTCACCGACCACCCCCCTGAGGCTGGGGAGGAGGCCCGGCCGGCCACGGACCCCAGAGGACCGACGGCGGGCTTTCGAGGCCCGAACCTCAGCGGTGCCGCGCAGAGCTGTGGTTCTAGAACCACCATGCTGAGCCTCTAATGGCAAGAGGACCCCAAGGCTGGGCCAGTCCTCTGCCCCCCCGGAACGGAGCCCTCGTTGATCCTGTTCACGGTCACGTGAGACACAAGGGCTGGGCGTTTGACAGCCCGGCTGAGGTGCCCGGGCAGTGCTGCTCACGCGGTCACTCTTGGGGGCCCCTGGACCCCGGGCCTGTGCAGGTTTCTGTCAGGACCTAGAGCCTTCAGCCTCCCCGCAGACCACCCGCGGCCCTCCTCCTCCCCCCACCCCCCGACGTCTCGCCTCTCCCGTCCTAGATGCGGGTGGAGACAGGGAGATGAAAGGGCAGCGCTCCGCCCCGCTTCTGGCTGCCTGTCCTAGATTCCAGACCCGGTGATTCATCCGAGACGCGGGTGGGAAGAGCCCACGGCGTCCGCGATCAGGAGACTCCTGCTGGGCCAGGGCCTGGCGGAGCCAAGAACCGCATCTCCCCAGGAGAGGCCGGCCGGGCCTTTGAAGCGCCTGCTAAATCTGTCTCCGCGGACGGACGGCGGACGGACGGCGGGAGGCTGCCTCCGGCCCCAGCCTGAAAGCGGAGTCCATCTCGGGCCTGCTGCCCGGGGCGGCCGCCGCCACGGGGCCTGTGCGCGGGCGGAGCCGTCCGGTGAGCGCGGGAGGCAGGCACGAGCCTGGCTCAGAGCTTCCCATTAGCACCAACCCCACCCCCTACTCTCGCCTGCCCCACCCCGGGCCCCGGCCCAGAGGTGTTTCCGGAAGGATCCTCACGTGGCTTCCCACGTGGACGGTCCACCGGGGCAGGCTGGCCTCCTCCCGCTCGCTCCCCCCATGCAGCTCCGCTGTGCAGACACGGGGTCCCCCCCTCCCTCCCCCCTCCCCCCCAGCTCCCCTGCGCAGCTGCTCCCCGGAATACCCTCTCTGAGAGCTGGGTGAGATGGGGGTGAAGCCGGCGGGACCTGGGGGCCCTGCGGGGACGCCCCGAGATCACAGACAGCCCTGCGCGCTGGCCCGGAGGACTCCTGGCTTGGGGTGGGGGCTCTCCCTCACACCGCCTCCCATTCCTGCACCCCAAGTTCCAGCCGCTTGGGACCAGTGTCATCCGGGACCAGTCAGGGGCTCCTGGAAACGCCCTTCTCCCCCCGCAAGAGGCCACGCTGCCCCTCACTAAAGCCCACCTCCAGCGCCAACCCCTGCAGCCCCTCCTGACCCCCGCAGCCCCCTCCTGACCCCCCTCCTGACCCCTGCAGCCCCTCCTGACACCTGCAGCCCCCTCCTGACCCCCGCAACCCCCTCCTGAACCCCCTCCTGATCCCCACAGCCCCCTCCTGACCCCCCTCCCGACCCCCGCAGCCCCCTCCTGACCCCCCTCCTGACCCCTGCAGCCCCTCCTGACCCCTGCAGCCCCCTCCTGACCCCCGCAGCCCCCTCCTGAACCCCCTCCTGATCCCCACAGCCCCCTCCTGACCCCCCTCCCGACCCCCACAGCCCCCTCCTGACCCCGCAGCCCCCTCCTGACCCCTGCAGCCCCCTCCTGACCCCCCTCCCGACCCCCGCAGCCCCCTCCTGACCCCCCTCCCGACCCCCGCAGCCCCCTCCCGAAGCCTCTCCCGGCCGCCTGACCTAGTGTGCAGCCACTTAGCATCACACACACACACAATGGCTCACAAGGGGAAGCATGCGGCCAGACTGGCATCAGGTGTGCACAGCGTGCGGCGTGGACGGGATGTTTGCACAGATCCAGAGTCTCCCGCGGTGCTGGCGTTGGCCGCACCGGAAGGAAGGCGGCCTCGCACGCTAGGGGCCTGGCTCAGGCCACGAGTCTGTGCTGCCGAGAAGCGGGTCACCCGCCAGGACAGCCAGCAGAGGCTGGGGCACGCAGGAGCCTGGGGGAGCCGCCACCCGACGACCCCCAGCCCCCCGGGGCCTTCCGAGTCCAGACGCCAGGACCCAGACACAGGCCAGGCACGCAGGCAGGGCCTGGCGGGGCGGACGAGGGCCTGCGGGCCTGGCCCCGGGGTCCCGCCGGTCAGACACTCCTGGCCATGGGCTTTGAGCACAGCAAGGTCAGCCGTCCAAGGTCAGCCGTGCAAGGTCAGCCGTGCAAGGTCAGCCATGCAAGGTCAGCCATGCAAGGTCAGCCATGCAAGGTCAGCCATGCAAGGTCAGCCGTCCAAGGTCAGCCATGCAAGGTCAGCCGTCCAAGGTCAGCCATGCAAGGTCAGCCATGCAAGGTCAGCCATCCAAGGTCAGCCATGCAAGGTCAGCCATGCAAGGTCAGCCATCCAAGGTCAGCCGTCAAAGGTCAGCCGTGCAAGGTCAGCCATGCAAGGTCAGCCATGCAAGGTCAGCCATGCAAGGTCAGCCGTCCAAGGTCAGCCGTCCTGGGAGGAAGTCGGGGCTGGGGGCTGGCCGTCCAGCTGTGCCTGATTGTTTTAACTCCCATTGTCCCCTGGGTAACAAAGCCCCCCAGACCGCGTCCTCCGGGAGGGGATGACCTGTCGTGAACTCCAGCCGCCACTCAGGGCGCCCAGCCTGCAGGGACGGGGCACCTCAGAGGGGCCGCGGGCCAGCGGGGGGCCGGTCCCCGAGGCGGCTCGCGGGCGTGGCTCGTGGGCGTGGCTCTGCTGGGTGCCGCGTGGCCGCGTGGGGGAGGGGCGGCGGGCCGCGCCTCCGACCCGGCCCGGGTGCCGCGGAGGCCGAGGCTGGCGGGGCCGGCCCCGTGCACGCGCCTGGCGGGGTCTGGAGCGTGGACGCCTCGCTGAGAAGCGGCCCGGCCTGTCCCGCGGGCCGCTGGTACGGCGTTGGCAAGCTGGCCCGACCTCTCGGGGCGTCTCACCGGAATCCAGGGGAGCCCTGCGCTGCCCTGAGCGTCCTGCTTTTTCCTCTCCTGCTGCAAAGCTCTGCTTTAACCGCACCGCGCAGACTCCGGGAGGCCGTACTTTCCTTCTCATCTAGCCCCGTTTCTTATTTCGCGTTGAGTTTCTTCTTTACATTTGGCGTCATTGAAGTGGGTCGTTTTCAAAGGGTTGTGCATTTCCAGAGGTTCTTCTGTGGCCGAGTTTGTTAGGGAAACGGAGGAGAAAAGAAAAGGAGAAGGAATGGGCCAGATTCAATGCTCCCCAAGGCTGACTAGGATCGTCTACTGAGGCACGGTGAGGGGCCTTCCCGCGGGAATGGAGGTTGTGCGGTGCGGGGGGGGGGGGGCGGGTCGCCATTGGGCTTTCACGGGATCTGAGGAAAGAGACAGAGGCTGTCAGAAAGGCTGTTAGGGCTGGGGAGGCGGGTTGGGCCCGCAGCGGAATGGTGGGGGCCAGGGTTACGTCTGCCCACAGTCTGCACAGACCTGCGGTGGCGGGGTGCGCCCCCTCCCTGGGCTCCGCGTCACGCGAGGCGGGCTGGGGACTGCTGGAGACGCCCTGCTTTTCACTAGAGGACACCTGCTCCGCGTTCCCCATCGTCTTCCTCGCCGCGCCCCCCCCCCCCCCCCACGGCGGTGAGATCGTGAACGGAAAGACCCGACCCTGGGCGGCCGGAGGGGTCACCTGGCTCCTCCGAGTGTCTCCCACAATGCAGCGGGGCTTGCGCGGGCGGCCGGGACGCCGCCCACCTGTCCGGAGAGGCGAGGAGACGCGTCCCGAGAGGGAGCTGAGGACAGGCGCCTCGACGCCGCTTCCTCGAGCGGGTGGACACGCTGCCGCGGCGGTTCCGGAAGGACCCAGCAGCCCCCGGGGACGGGGAAGCCCAGCGTCTCGGACCGGCCCTCTCCTCCCTCCCCCCGAGAGCTCTCCAGAGGGAACGCTGAGAGCAAGTGCACGGAAGCCTCTGCTCTCTGCTCCGCCGGGATGTGGCCAGGGTGCCGCGGCTTCCCCGGGGGCCTGATCCCTCAGGAGACGCGGCTGCCGCGCTCTGCCGCAGAGCCCGGGACACGGCAAGCCTGGCGGCCCCTCCCGTGCCGGGTGTCTGCTCCGACGGGGCCGGGGATGCGACTCCAGGAGAGCCCAGGGGAGAGCCGGCCCGCCCCGTCTCGGAGGTCTCTCCGTCCGGGGAGGTCTGGGCAGGTCCCCGAGGGCCCGCCAGCCACACCCGCAATCCAGATCCAGGCGGCAAGGGGCGGGCGGGGGTGGGCACGGTGGGGCGGCCCACGGGCCCAGCACAGGCACCCGGGGGAGGGAGGGGGGCAGGAGCGATGGGAGCCGAAGGACAACCCAGAAACGAGGGGGGCACAGGAAGTGCCGCCCGCACCCCAGCAGGAGCCCCGGGAGCTGGGAGGGAGTGCCTCCCTCTCCATCCAGGCCAGGCGGAGCGGCACAGGCGGAGTGGCACCGTGGAGCGTCACCATGGAGTGTCACAGGTGGAGCGTCACCATGGAGTGTCACCATGGAGTGTCACAGGTGGAGTGTCACAGGTGGAGCGTCACCGTGGAGCGTCACCATGGAGTGTCACAGGTGGAGCGTCACCATGGAGCGTCACCATGGAGTGTCACAGGTGGAGCGTCACCATGGAGCGTCACCATGGAGTGTCACAGGTGGAGCGTCACCATGGAGCGTCACCATGGAGTGTCACAGGTGGAGCGTCACCGTGGAGCGTCACCATGGAGTGTCACAGGTGGAGCGTCACCATGGAGCGTCACCATGGAGTGTCACAGGTGGAGCGTCACCATGGAGCGTCACCATGGAGTGTCACAGGTGGAGCGTCACCATGGAGCGTCACCATGGAGTGTCACAGGTGGAGCGTCACCATGGAGCGTCACCATGGAGTGTCACAGGTGGAGCGTCACCATGGAGCGTCACCATGGAGTGTCACAGGTGGAGCGTCACCATGGAGCGTCACCATGGAGTGTCACAGGTGGAGCGTCACCATGGAGCGTCACCATGGAGTGTCACAGGTGGAGCGTCACCATGGAGCGTCACCATGGAGTGTCACAGGTGGAGCGTCACCATGGAGCGTCACCATGGAGTGTCACAGGTGGAGCGTCACCATGGAGCGTCACCATGGAGTGTCACAGGTGGAGCGTCACCATGGAGCGTCACCATGGAGTGTCACAGGTGGAGCGTCACCGTGGAGCGTCACCATGGAGTGTCACAGGTGGAGCGTCACCATGGAGTGTCACAGGTGGAGCGTCACCATGGAGTGTCACAGGTGGAGCGTCACCATGGAGTGTCACAGGTGGAGCGGCACCATGGAGTGTCACAGGTGGAGTGTCACAGGTGGAGTGTCACAGGTGGAGCGTCACCGTGGAGCGTCACCGTGGAGTGTCACAGGTGGAGCGTCACCATGGAGTGGCACAGGTGGAGCGTCACCATGGAGTGGCACAGGTGGAGCGGCACCATGGAGTGGCACTGTGGAGCGTCACCATGGAGCGTCACCGTGGAGCGTCACCATGGAGTGTCACAGGTGGAGTGTCACAGGTGGAGTGTCACAGGTGGAGCGTCACCGTGGAGCGTCACCGTGGAGTGTCACAGGTGGAGCGTCACCATGGAGCGTCACCATGGAGTGTCACAGGTGGAGCGTCACCGTGGAGCGTCACCATGGAGTGTCCCAGGTGGAGTGGCCCAGACCCCACGACGCAGGGGACAGTGTCTGCACCCCAGCCCCGCGCAGCCCAGGGCTGAACTGCTGACAGTTTAGTGGGAAGCCCAGACAGATTTATGGGAAGCTATTTCCACCCGCGAGAACCACATCGAAACAGAAGCCATTAACTATTGACTGGAACAGCAGGAAAACAGGTTGCAGGCCGATTTGCACTGATTCTCTGTTCTCTATGAGCACCCCCATTTCTCCGCCATGACCACGAAGCCAAACGTGGCTCCTCAGACCCGTGCAGCCCGCCCATTCTGCCCAGGACCGGCGTGGAGAGCCTCCCGGTGTCCCCGCCTGTTGGGGTCAGCTGCACCTTTAAGGGGCCACAGCTGACCTCAGCCTGTCCCTCCCCTTCCTGTCTTTAACTGGAAGAGAAGGAAGTCTGACATCACTTGAGGGACAGCTCCTTGGGACCAGTCAGGGCTCCTCTCTTGTGCCCGCCTTTGGGGTATATCTGGGAGGCTCCTCATTTGAATAAACAGAAGCCCTAGAGGTTTTCTCCAGGGGCCCACGCGTCCGTGTCCTTCTTGGCGGCTTTGGGGCACCCTGCTACCACATGCCACCGAGGCTACCCGCGGCCATCGCTCCCGTGAGAGCGATAAAGGGCCACCCAGGAAGGGGCGGACAAGCCCCTTCCCCCCCCCAAAGCGAGGGGAAGTCGAGAGAGCCCACACCCGCCCATGGGGCCTGCGGCCTGAGGCACGCACGCACGCACGCACGCACACGCACACACACACACACACGCACGCACTGTAGAGCAACTCCCTTCTGAAGGGTAGAGCCGTGCGGCCTGGCCACAGAGGGCTGAGCTTCTGCCTTTTGGTGTTGTTGGTCATGGGGCTTGAACTCAGGGCCTGGGCGCTGTCCCTTAGCCCTTCAGCTCAAGGCTAGCGCGCTACCACTTTGAGCCACAGCGCCACTTCTGGTTTCCTGGCGGTTCATTGGAGGTAAGAGTCTCACGGACTTCCCTGCCCGGGCTGGCTTCGAACTGCGATCCTCAGATCTCAGCCTCCTGAGCAGCTAGGATGACAGGCGGGAGCCACCGGTGCCCGGCTGAAGGTTCTGTCTTGATGGTCTGTCTTGATGGCCGCCGCGTCTGTCCCTTTCCCCGTTCCTTCCCCGTCTCCCGAGGGTCTCGGTAGTCAGGACGACTGTCGAGGCTCTGCTGGGAAGGCCTGGCCTGGGTGGGGGCTCGGGGGCCGGGGAGGGGGCTGTCCCGGGAGCTCTCGACCGACCTCGCCTCCGGGGACCGGCCTGCGTCAGGACACCAGCTCGGCTGTGGAGCCCCGCGCCCACCTTGGAAGGACAAGGCGGCAGCTAAGCCGTCGACCCTGGCTCTGCCAAGACTCCCTGCCGGAGCAGGGCCTAGATAGCCACCCCGATGTTCTAGAATGTTCTGTGACCTGACAGCCCTGGCCCTCGCGTCCCCACACGACCCCCACCCTGGGCGGGAGCAGCCCAGCCTCCCCCTCCCCCAGCTCCAGCAGGATGGGACGGGCAGCTCTGGGAAAAGAAAAAAGTGAAGCCTGTTCCTCTTCCGGGCTCCGTAAAGGCCTCGCTCGCTCTGTGATCAAAGCGCTTAGGAGTTTGGGTGGGGCGATGCCACCGCGGGCCTGCCCCACATGCCCTTCTGCCCCCAGCCTCCCGCCTCCCCGGCCTGCCCCCTCGCGTGGGGCACCGGCTCTTCTGGCCTCCCGCGGGACGGACGGGAGCCGCCGCTGGGGTGGGCGGTGGCTCAACGCGGCAGGCGGCCCCCCGTCCAGGGCACTGCCTGCCTGTCCCTCTCCCGCCTGGCTCGGGCTCCGCTGCCCCCCGTCCAGGGCACTGCCTGCCTGTCCCTCTCCCGCCTGGCTCGGACTCCGCTGGCCGCCCCATCCCCAGCATGGGTTTGCAGGTCTAATTAAGTCTCCCCAGGCCTTGGAATGTGTGAAACATTCTTTAAAATGACCCAGCAGGCACAGTTCACAATAGCCAAAATATGGAAACAACCCAGAAGCCCCACTACAGATGAGTGGATCCAAAACATGTGGCACCTGTACACAATGGAATACTACATAGCGATTAGAAACGTTAAAATAATGGCATTCGCAGGGAAATGGTCAGATCTTGAACAAATAATGTTGAGCGAGACAAGCCTAGAACACAGAGAACAACGGCGCATGGTCTCCCTGATAGGTGGTTGTTGGGGGGGGGGAGAACAGTAGAGATCATGTCTGTAAAATAAAAGACTTCTTTCCAAATGGTATTTCTACATATTTTGGTCAGCGACTTTACATCATCTCTGAAAAACCGAACAATTACTAAATAAACATAAAAAGGTCTAGGATACACCTATCAGAGGATCACAATAACTCACAGCTACGTACACGTGATTATATAAGATGAGGCTAAGCAAGGTGAACTCCAAGAGATGGAGACGGGAGGACTTTATTGTTGTTGTTACGTTTGATGTTCTAGGTGAATTTCCTGTGACGTACCCCCTGGGGTCACTGTATATGATTCTGGTACACTGGATATTGTATATACGCTTATCTGAACCAGGGAAGGGAAAGAAAAATGAGGGAGGTGTAACAAACATAACAAGAAATGTACTCCCTACCTTATTATGTAACTGTACCCCCTCTGTACATCACCTTGTCAGTAACATTTAATTTAAAAAATAAAATAAAAGGAGCCAGCAGCCATTCCACCAGGAGGCCACCCGACTAAAGAGAAAACGGAAACGTCTTCTCCCCTTGGCCTCCCCCCATCAGGACCAGTGTAAGGCCTGGGGGTCTTCCTGAGCCCCACTTCACAGAGCCTCCACCGCCGGGGAGCTGAGCCTTGATGTCCAGACAGAGACGAGGACGGCCCCGCCACTGGGAGCCGGGAGGCTCGCGCCACGTCCACGCCTCCAGAGGTGAAGCCACCTGGGGACGGGCGGGGGACACCGGCCGCCGAGGTGACTGCGATGGGAGGGCAAGCCCCGGGGACCCCGCCGCGCTGGGGCTCCTGGGTGCCCCTCCCCCGGTGTGGGCGGGCCTGGCTCGGTTCTGTGCGCTGAGAGGATCGCCAGGGCGGCAATCCACGCAACGCCCCGTTGCATTTACCGTGGCATTGCACTGGCAACGGACGAGCTTCGGCAAACCGCGCCGAGACGAGGAGGCAGGGGGACGTTTTCACGGCGTAAACAGAGCCTGCGAGCCGCAGCAGAGAGGACGCTCCTTTGTGGCCTCCGGCTGTATTTACCTATCGTTAACCGTGCACCAATTGTCCTAAGTAGGGTTTTATTGTGACATTTCCCTATGTGCGCATAGCATTCAGATCCAAGAACACCTGCGGATGGACGTGTACGTGGAAATTCCCCTCTGTCGCCCTCGCCCCATCTCCGTAGTCCTTATTTTACATTTGTCAAGAAATCCCACAAGTAAGAGAAAACGCGATGCCTGTCTCTCTCATTCTGGCATATTTGCCTAACACGATTATCTCCCGTCCTCTGCGTTCTTCTGCAAACATGATTTTGTTCTTCTTTATGGCTGAATTGTGCATGTATACCAGCCGGGCACCCGGGCTGATTGTGAGCAGTGCCTCGCCCTGGCTGGGCAGTCTCCTGGTGGGGGGGGGGGGGTGCTGGGAGCCACGCACCAGCTCGGGTGCGGCCAGGCAGGCAGCGTAGCCTGTGAAGAAGCCCGGAACTGGGCCTGGCAGCCCGGCAGGTCCTCATCCGGGGTCCTCGTTCCCCAGGAACTGCACACACACCCATGTTCTGCCTGCTTGCTGGAGAGGTGTCTCTGCTTTTTCATTGGCCGTCTGGCTCTTGGCTTGTGATCCGTACAACCTTGGGCGTGGGGGCTGGAGGGAAGGGGGAGGGCTTACCAATCCTTTTCCCCACGCTGTGTGTGCCGGGTTGCCTCCGTGACTGCAGGCAGAGTCTGCCTCCCCGCAGGCCCCGGCCCAGTCGACCCCCCTACCAGTCCTCCTTTTCGAAGGCGCCCGATCTCCACCTGATGGTGGAACACAGGATGAGGGCAACTCCTCCCTCTCCACACCGGAGCGTTATCTTCCGCCCAGCTCATCCACCAGAACTTCTGAAATCTATTTAAATGAGAGGAACGTGCATCTCACAGGACCTTCTGCTGGGAAAAAAAAAAGCATACTTAAGTCATTCACTGGTGTAGATTTAATTAAGATTGGATTTCCAGCACTGGAAATGAGATTTGCATTGAGTGTGTTTAGCCTTCCAGAGACTCTCAGGGTCTGACAACGAAGATTTAGGTGCAGTAAGTCATCCATCTACACCACCCCTCTATACCACTCATCTACACCACCCCTCTACACCATCCATCTACACCACCCCTCTATACCATCCCTGGGCCAGGTGGCACTGCAGGGATAGAGAGCGATGTTCACCAGGACCCACACACGGGCCTTGATTGGGAATAAGGCCCCATGAGGCGTGTCACACAAGCGAGACCCGTGTCTGTGTTGTTATTCGTGGAGCCTTCAGGGTCCTGGTCTAGGACCTAAACGCACTAGGAACTGCCCCTGCTTCTGGCTGGTAAACCCAGAGCCTTTGTCTGTGTCTTTCCTGCTTTATCAATGTACTACGGACAAGACTAATGGGTCAGTCAGGGGTGTGGGGCTGAGGAACGGGGCTGGCGCTGAGGAAAGGCCACTCTGCGCACGGCCGGCTGGACCGCCTGCTTGGGCCTTCCCGTGTGGATGCTCCCCGAGTCCCGGGTTCATGCCGGGCTGGGGCTGAGTGCGGGGCCCTGGCTCTCCTGTCCCCGCCCGCCCGGCCTCACAGGATCCCGTGCTGAGAACGGAGGACGTCGAGCGGTGGTGACCTGCAGAGCGTGAGGATTGCGGTCTGTGCGGGCGCAGGGCACCCGCGCCCCGCCCCCTCCCCCGCCACGCGGCCCAGGCACGCACGGCACGGGCCGCCCCCGAGCACACACCGCCCGCAGCAGGAGAAAGGAAAAGTCGGATGGGGTTGGGGTGGAGAGAGGAGGTGTGAGTTGGGGAGCCGTGCCAAAGAATCTTACTAATCACCATGTTCACTCCTCTTAAGTACATCATAATTAAATTGGCAATAACTCGCACAGATGTCTTGAATTCAACGCCTCTCCCCATTTCCCGCTAACAGCCAATGTTCTCTTAATTAGCACAAGGATCCCTCCCCTACCAATACTCTTAATTAGCACAAGGACCCCCCTCGTCTTTGTCTGTCCTGTTCTCAGCCCTCCGGTTGCCTGCTGTGTCTCTGAGCCCCCACACACACGCACGCACACACACACACACGCACGCACACACACACGCACACACACACACACACACCCTCGCTCCCTCGCCAGGGAAAGCAAGCTGAGTGGGTTTCTTCCCCGTCTCCAGGTGAGCGGGAGACCCCAGAACAGGGAAGCGCAGACCCGAGCTGTGAAGACCGTGGCGCACACACTGCCCCTACCCCGGGGGGCAGCCGCGGAGGCGTCCTCGAGGGGACCCTGGGGCGTACCTCTGAGCTGAAGCTGGCCCGCCTCGTGGCCTACACAGCGGGGAGCCTGTCCCTTCTGGGGCTCCCCTGCACCATGAGCTAGAAGAGCCCCTGCTCTCTGTTGCCTTGGGACAGAGCCGGCTCTCCAGCTGCGGGGGCGGCAGTCGGCTGTGAGCCCAGGCTCGGCCGCCGTCCCCCCGGGCTGTGGAGCAAGGCCCGAGGGTCTCACCTCACAGCAGAGTCCCCCTGGAACCCCTGCCCTCCACACCCCTGGACAGCATCCCCACCCCCCACCCCCTGCCCATCACCAGCTCACCTACGCCGTCACCTCCAGGGCCCAGTGCAGAGTGACCGGTTCCATGTCAAATCTACAGTAACAGAACACACACACACACACACACACACACACACACACACGCAAAATCCATAAGATCAAACAGACACATAGGCACCCCCCCAGTCTCAAAGGATTGGATGGATTAGAAACATGTCAGAAGGTAGTGTAAGAGCACAGTAAAGCCGATGCGAATCAGACATCTCGCATTGTGTACCTTACATACAGACAATACACTCATTTAAACACCCGGGAAATACACGCGTAGACCTTGCACTGGACAAGCCGTGTTTCCACACCTCTAACATTTACCCCCAGTGCATAATAACGGTCTATTTATAAGGTGCCGTGCGTACCATACCCGGAAGCCACATCTAGAGAGCTATGCTGACAGCCTATGTAGGCCGGGGGTCGCAGATGGATGGGTCCACCTGCCAGGTCCCCCGGGCCTCACACGAGTGGACAAACCACGCCATCCTACAGCCGGTGCCACGCACCACTAGAATCCGTCAACTGCCTTGTACAAAAGAAATGCTGCAGGCTTTCCACACGCACATCTTAGACCAAGCCTGAGGAAGTGCGGCGTACCGCTACGCCGAAAGCAAAGTCCCAGCATGAGTCAGCGGGAGAAAGCAAGGATGGCTTGATGCGGAGGACTCTATTACATCTGTAGAGTCGGCACCGAAAGGGGAAACCCAGGGAGTCACGCGTCATACAGCGGTGAGAAGCTGGATGTGGACCGAGGGCCCTCGAGAGAGGCGTGGATGAATAAGTGCTAGCCGGTCCTCAGGATGGCGCAATACTCAGCCATCCAAAGAAGCAACTGGCTCCGTGTGTCCAGCTCGCGAAGAATCTCAGCATTAATTATTGAGGGAAAATAGAAAGCATAAAGATAGCATAAGTGTATCAGTACATAAATATATGAGACATAAATATGGATGAGGCATTATGCATTTATATATAAGTGTGATACATAATTTATGTAATTTATATGCATATGATTCATGAACAATTGATACACAGCACGCGATGTAATACACATCCATAATTTATGGGTAGGAATGTGTGTTTATCTCGTGTATTTTCCAGCTCAACAGCCTGGGGACGCTAGGAAGGTGCGCTTCTTGTGCACCCAGCCACGGCTGGCTCCAGCCCCTTGGTGGAGGCCGCACCGAGCTCCACCCCCAGGAAGGCAAGCCGCCCCTTCCCGCCCCAGGTCCCAGGCTGCCTTGGGGTGCTGTGGATCGCGGGTCACGTATTCACCCACGGGGCTCCCGGCTGCCAGGCAGGGCCTCTCCTGCCCTCCCCGAGGCGTCTCTCCTCTCCTCGGCCGGCAGGCCGTCCTGTGATCTCATTACCCACCCCAGGGCTGCCTTGCTGAAGAACCCAAGGGCCACCTTTCTTCTACTCACTTGGCCTGGACACAGCCCGCCCCCATCCCCGGAGCTGCCGCAGACACACCGGCCTTTGGAGCGAGCCCGAGTCTGGCTCTTCCTGGGCCTGGACCTGGGCCTCGTGCCACACAAGCCCTGATGCGCCCGTATTTCCAGCCCCATGCCAGGCCCCGCGGGGCCGCTGGCCCCGTGCTCGCCTCTGACCACAGGAGAGCCCCCTTCCCTAGTCAAAGGCTTCTGTTCCCGGGTCCTCCTGAGCCCCCACCCCTGGGACTGGGAAACTCTCTCCCTTGACCCGGGGTCCTCCAGCTAGGACTCGGGGACCGGTTGGGGGAAGGATGGGAGCCTTTACACCGCAAAGGTCCATTCAGACATTTATCACATTATCTGCAAACCACACAAGGTTATCAACTTTAAAACTGGCCTAAAGCAGATGGGTGTGGTGGCTCACTCCTGTCAGCCTAGCTACTCGGGGGGCTGAGATCTGAGGACCCCAGTTTGGAACCAGCTCAGGCGGGAAAGTCCATGAGACTCTCAACTCCAACTAACCATCTAAAAACTGGAAGTGGAGCTGTGGCTCAAGTAGTAGAGCACTAGCCTTGAGTAGAAAAGCTAGGGGATGACGCCCAGGCCACGAGTTCAAGGCCCATGACCCCCCTCCCCCCCCCACACACACCCAAAAAGAAACAAGTTAGCCTGCTACGTTTGGTCCGATATTTAACGAACTAACTCCCCCATGATGGCTGGCCCTGTGCATCGTGAGAGTTGACTCTGCCGTGGTAAGTTTGGGGGAACTGCTCGCGGTGACGTCGTAGGCTGTTGCAAACACACGCGCGCCTCTCCACGCGGGCCCGTCCCCCCGTCACGGCACCGCGACGGAACGTTTATAGACCTCAGGCCGTGGGAGCTGCTGGTGCCCTGCATCCGGCTCCCCCCGACTCTGCGGAGTGGTTTCACGCCACAGATCATCAAGCTCATCGGGGGGGACCGTGCGGCCAAGAGGACGGCTGGTGTCCGTGCGTTCCACGACTAGGCTCTGTCACCACACACTTCATCAGTCAGTCTCACACCCAGCGGCACATCCTGGCCCTGTGGAAGGCCCCTCGCTTCCCAACACTGCCGTTACCCCGCCATGAAGACTGCCGGCCAGCTGACCAGAGTTTCTATGTCGGTTGTCTCCTCAGGAGCCAGGGGGAAAAATGAGCTCTTCCCCTAGGACCCTCCAGTGTTTGCCTAGTAGCTCCCACTAGGTCAGTGAGCTGAGGTGAGAGAAACCGACATGGAAACGATTGTACGTTGGTGCTAAAAAAAAAATCCACAGCAGCTGCCAGGCTCTCATTCAAGGCCGCCTCGAGCTCATTTGTGACCCGCTCTCTCCCTGTATGATTCATCTGAGCGACTTTACCTGTCAGAAGGAGGATGAGGGAGTGAAAGTGCCTTGCTTTGAGTCCAAACTCCCCTGGAGAACACCCGCCCACTTTCTCCCAGTTCTCGGGGTTCAGCGCGGCCACCTGTGAGGCTTAGCCAACACAGCTCCGCAAACTGCGCACCCAGCTTTCACTTCCACGGGGAACGATCGCTTGTCGTGTCTCGTGGCCACGGGGACACTGGGCACCGGCTTCTCTTTGTCGTGCCACGTGAGCGTTCGTGGCTGTCCTGTGTCTGTGCCCCGGCGGTGAGATTGTGTAGCCGGATCGATGCCCTAATCCCGGAACATACCCAATGTTGGTGTCATCGGCTCTTGAGGTCTCTTCTGGGTGCTGCCATTTCCTCAGTCTTCATCTGAGACCCAGCTTTTGCAAGGATTGTTGTTCGTGAATGTGGGGATAACGGCTGAATTGGAGTTCTCCTCCGCATTGACACGTCAACAAAATGTCAGACCCACGGCCTATTTGGAGCTAGTGCCTTCTCGGGGAGGGTTCCCCTCAGGCAGAGTGTCCGTGAGCCACGGCAAAGATGGGAAAGCCATGGGGTCTCCAGGCCCCTGTCTCCTGGAAGACTCTAGATCCAAACGAACACATCCAGCTTCATAGCCTCCCCGCTGCAGCCAAAGTTCACCCATCACTAGCTTCGTCCAGCCCATATATGCACCCAAGACTGAGCAGCCACCTCTCCTGTCGGGGTTCTCTCCCTCTCTATTGTTAGGAGAAGGGTCTCGTTTCAGAACAGACTCAGCCCCAGGAGCCTCCCGAGTCTCCCGCTGTCTCCGCTGCACTGATGCCCCTGGAGTGGAGGTGGATGGGTGGGGGGGGTGGCGGGCTACAGCCCAGGGGCCCGCGGCCCGGTCACCTCCAATGAGGAGGACAGGGAAGGGGCTGTGATGTCCCTGTCCAGCTGAATCACTGATGTGATTTGGCTCAAACAGAACTTCACGTGTTGGGAACATAGCGGAGGGGCTTTGCTTCCAGACCAAATCCAGGAGCCCAGGCTCCTTCTGACTGAAGGGGAGAGCGGGGGTTCTGTCTCCTCAGCGTCCTCCCACCGCTCGCCAGCCCCTGCGGGGAGAAGGAAGCTGCGCTCGGCCCTGTCGTCTGCAGGTGGAGTTCTGTGGGTAGGCCCGAGGCCAAGGAGCCACAGTCCTTGACGTGTCAGCACTCTGACAGGCGTGGAGAAGAGCCAGGAGAGAGGACGGCCTGCTTCCCAGGAGGAGCCTGTACGTGGCAGGCATGGCGCACAGGAGTAATGACCCATGTCATCGTGCGGCTTGCTGACAGATGGCAGAGAGGGAGCTGGAGTCCAAGTGTCAGATCTCTCCCCAGTGTCGAGATCATTGGGACGAGGGAGTGCAGAGGGACAGAGGGACAAGTCTCCAAGTCAGACTTCAGCACTCCCGTCCTTCTGGCCCCCGGAGGCCCCCTGAGCACCCGGCACCCAGCACCCACACCGTTGGAGCCACGGGCACCTTGTTCTGTTTCCCAGACTTCCTAGGGCTCCCTGCTTGTGACCGTGGGCCTGATCTGCTCCGATCGGTTCATGGCTCGTGGAAGTCGCTCTCCAGTCACCTCGTGGCTGCTGCTGCAGGCGGCTTAGTCCTGGAAGTCCAGGCTTCCAGTCACCCGTTCTGCCCAGGAGCAAAGCCACCAGCGCCCCCGAAAGACGTGTGGGAGGGCGTCACGGGAGCCTCCCACCTCAGCACGAGGGTGAGCGGCGGTCTCCCTGACTGACTCACCCCAGGACACCGAGAAGTGCAACGTCCTGGCCACCCGGGACTCGCACCCGCGACAAGAACGTCACCGGCACTCAGTCAGTCGGGCTAGGCGTCTTTATCGGGCTGTGCACGGCATCTGCTCTCCACCACCGGGGTGGTAAAGAACAGCACCGCAGGGCTGGGTTGTTAAAGGTAGATGCTACATTCTACAGCGGGTGGTCACGGAGCACTGATGCAGGGGGTTCACGCAGGGGGTAGAGCAAGCCACAAATGGGTTAAGCAAGCCGTTTACAGAAGCAGAATTTTGTGGTCAGGCTGATCTAATATCAACTTTATTTTAACAATTGTTACCATGTTTCCCTAATATCAACTAGGCAAGCATGAATGGGCTAAAACAATCCAGTACTCAATCATAAGTGAACCAACCTGACAGTTGCCATGGCAGTTTTGTAACTACTACTATGGTGCTACCTAGATACAGAGAGGAACAAGGGCTAGATATACATGTCAAACTACAAGGAACTAGTCTCATGGGTGGGGGTGCTGCCCTCTAGCATGGAGTCACCAAAATGGAGTTATAGAAGCTAAGAGTAAACTTAAGAAGCCCTATTGTTTCTAGGGGCTCAGGGAGCTACACTTTTCCTTGGTTCTCACAAGAAGCAAGCTGCTTATACAGCTAGCAATGGGTCACAGCATGCTTGTTCGTATCCTGTAGTCCAAACTTGTGCTCAGTCAGCCCTCGGTCCACCAATCACAGGTGCACAGCCTCCAGTCCACCAATCACAAGCTTTGTGCTCAGCCTCCAGTGCACCAATCAGAACCCTCGTGCTAAGCCTCTAGCTCCCCCATCAGCTTTAGGCTGAGTCACTGGCCTGAGTGGGGCCAGCTGCAAAGTGGGTCACGCAGAGCTCCCCGAGACTGTCATGGTTGGCGTGTCCCAGACCTGGCACTTGCTTTCTGGAGCCCTCGTGATTGGAACAAGTCCTCCTGGAGCAGAGGTCGTGGTGTCCGTGGCGGGCACGGTCAGAGTGCTCACGGAGGTCTTCACAGCTGGAGTGCAGCTCTGATGGTGGTCAGGGCAGCCAGACGGCCACGATGACAGTCAAGTTAGTCACCAAAGAAGGGACCACTTGGTTGGCAGGCTCCTGTCTGAGGCAGCGTGACACAGGCTCTGCCCTGTGTGCCCTGGCACACACCAGCCACGTTGCTCTGAACTGTGGCCTCCTGCCCGGTGCAGCTGGACACCAGCGGGCCCAATGGTGGGCTCTGTGGCCTCACCGCTCCACTTAGGGAGCAGAGGGGGTGTCAGGGTCTGCTAGGAGGCCAGAGAGAGCTTGGATGGGGGGCCTGAGGGCAGAGCCTTGAACTCAGGTTCGTTGTGGAAGACTGAAGCACCCCCCCACACACACACACTGTGAAGGCCGGGCCCCCATATCTGAGGTCCTTGATCTCCAACCACTGAAATGCCACAAGACCCAGCGATGCCCACAACTCTTTAGCCCTCAGGAAGATGGGGAAGCAGAAGAGGTGGGCGGGGCGGGCGCAGTGAGCAGGCTGAGAACGTGGCCTCCCAGTGCTGGCTGGAGGAAGGAGTACAAGGGAGAGAGCGGTTAGGGCGGGCGGCCTTCATGGGCCCGTCACCCCGCCCCCTGCCCCCAGCCATGCCCTCCGGGCACCTGCTGCACAGGCAAGGCGTTGGGCTCCCGGGGGCTTCCTGGCTACCCGAGCCCACATCTAGGAAGCGGACACTGGGTGCACACGCTTTCTGAGCGCCTACGTTCCGGGAGGGTCTTCAAGGCCCGGATGCAGAGACCCAGCAGAAGGCCCGTCCCCACCCGTTTCCCAAGCCGACTCCAGCGGCACACCCCGGATTCCTGGGGGGAGCCCCCACTGCTCATTGGTTCCTGGGCCACCCGGCCTGAGACTGTGGGGGGGAAACACATCATAAACAAGGTGCTTTGGGCCGCAGCCAAGGCTGCTGCTCTTGGCAGTGCTGAGATTTGAACTCAGTGCCTCCCACTTACTAGGGGGCGGGTGCACTGCCGCTGAGCCAGGCCCCAGCCTGGGTGAGGGGGAACGAAACACGGCCATCCACCACCACCTGGCTGCAGACGACCAGCAGCCGTCCCAGGCCTCTCATGACACAACATTGTGTTCTCTTGGTAACGTGTGTGACAAAGCCGAGGGGCACAGCATCGATGCCATCCGATGTCACCCCGAGCCAAACCCGACGCCCCCCCAGATCAGCCCGGGGAAGCCACGTCACCCCGAGCCAAACCCGACGCCCCCCCCCCCCAGATCAGCCCGGGGAAGCCAGGAGGCTGTCTGTGGGGGGTCCCCATCTTAGTACCTGGGTCCCCCCTGTGTCCTGCCTCAGTTATACCTCTCAAGATCACAGAACAGAGGCTGTTGAAAGTCGATTCCGGGTGCAGGGGGTGAGAGTGGGCAGCCACTGAGCAAGAAGCTGAGCTTCTGGACTAGCTTCTGGGGGAGGACTCTAGGCACAGTGCTCTGCTTCTGGGGGAGGACTCCAGGCACAGTGCTCTGCTTCTGGGGGAGGACTCTAGGAATAGTGCTCTGCTTCTTGAGCAGGGCAACAGCAAGAATCAGCCTTTGAGGGAGTCCGTGGCCAACATGGACAGTCGGTCCAAGGACCACTGAGTGTCAGACTGTGGCGTTTAGATCTCATGAACACAGCACAACGTCAGATCATGCCATGGCTAGGACCCAGGAGGAGGGTGGAGGAGGGTGGAGGAGGGTGGGAATGGGTGGAGGAGGGTAGAGGGGGTGGAGGAGGGTAGAGGGGGTGGAGGAGGGTGGACGAGGGTGGAGGGGGGTGGAGGGGGTGGAGGAGGATGGAGGGGGGTAACCCCAGAAACAGGATGGAGGTGGGTGGAGGAGGACAGAAGAGGGGGACAAGGAGGGAGGAGTGGGGACCCCAAGCGGGGGGGGGTGGGCAGAGGTACCCAAGCTTTTGGCATGAAGATGGCCATGGAAGATGAAATACCAAGTGAGGTCGGCCTCAGTCTCTCCTAAGAAGTTTGTAAAGTGAACAGACACCAGCGGGGGGCGGGGGGGGCAAGGACAGGACTGCACCCCAGGAAGCAAAGCCCCCCGCTGGCCTCCCGTCGGCGGGGAAGCCGCCGCCCTTTCCAGCATGTCCCAAAGCTGCAGAGGCTTCAGTCAAGAGGGAAAACATCTACTGGAGTTGTTCATTTTTATAAACAACCACAACAATCTAGCAGCCTAGAAAAGTCCAGATCCAAATGCGGTCAGCCTCCATCCACACCACCCAGCTCAGCGTGATGGACGGGTTGTGTTAGTCACAGATCCCCTGGCACCAAAGAGACGCCAGCACAGACCCGACGTGCCATTCCACACGGCACAAGCCAGGGGCCGGCTCTGCCCTGTGCTCCCTCCGCGCCTCCACCCCAGCAGAGCCGAGCCTGCAGGGGCCCAGGGGCCGGCTCTGCCCTGTGCTCCCCCCGCCACGCCTCCCCACCCTCCAGGGCCCCCTCTCAGGTGCTCCTTGTGCTCCCGGGCCCCAGGCAGGTGGAGAAGGAGGCCCACACTGGACCACACAGCCCCATCAAATGGGGCCTCCTGGCACCAGGGGGCGCTGCCGCCCAAGAAAGGCCTGAGGTGCAGCCCAAGCCGGCCTCTGCGAGAGTCAGGTGCCTGCCCCTGCAGAGGCCGTGGACTGCAAAGCCTGCACCCCAACTGGCCCAGATCGGGGACCCCTAGCCCCCTCTGTATCTGGCAACCACTCAGGAGGCACAACATGGCCGCACGCCTCAGGGGTGACGCCAACAGGACCTCTCTTGGGAAAAGGAGGGCCCTCGGCAGGTTGCATCATCACAGTGGGGGTGGGGGGGACAGTGGGGGACAGCGGGATCAGGGGGGACAGTGGGGGACAGTGGGGTTGGGGGACAGTAGGATCTGGGGGGACAGTGGGATCTGGGGGGACAGGAGGATCTGGGGGACAGTGGGACCTGGGAGACAGTGGGAGACAGCGGGATCAGGGGGGACAGTGGGGGACAGTGGGGTTGGGGGACAGTAGGATCTGGGGGGACAGGGGAATCTGGGGGACAGTGGGACCTGGGGGACAGTGGGATCTGGGGGACAGTGGGATCTGGGGGACAGTGGGGGACAGTGGAGGCAGTGGGATCTGGGGGCACAGTGGGGTACAGTGGGGTTGGGGGACAGTGGGATCTGGGGGGACAGTGGGATCTGGGGGACAGTGGGATCTGGGGACAGTGGGATCTGGGGGACAGTGGGATCTGGGGACAGTGGGATCTGGGGACAGTGGGATCTGGGGGACAGTGGGACCTGGGGGACAGTGGGATCTGGGGACAGTGGGATCTGGGGGACAGTGGGATCTGGGGGACAGTGGGGTACAGTGGGGTTGGGGGACAGTAGGATCTGGGGGGACAGTGGGACCTGGGGGACAGTGGGACCTGGGGGACAGTTGGATCTGGGGACAGTGGGATCTGGGGACAGTGGGATCTGGGGGACAGTGGGATCTGGGGGACAGTGGGGGACAGTGGAGGCAGTGGGATCTGGGGGCACAGTGGGGGACAGTGGGGTACAGTGGGGTTGGGGGACAGTGGGATCTGGGGGGACAGTGGGATCTGGGGGACAGTGGGATCTGGGGACAGTGGGATCTGGGGGACAGTGGGATCTGGGGACAGTGGGATCTGGGGGACAGTGGGATCTGGGGGACAGTGGGACCTGGGGGACAGTGGGATCTGGGGGACAGTAGGATCTGGGGGGACAGTGGGACCTGGGGGACAGTGGGATCTGGGGGACAGTGGGATCTGGGGGACAGTTGGATCTGGGGACAGTGGGATCTGGGGACAGTGGGATCTGGGGGACAGTGGGATCTGGGGGACAGTGGGATCTGGGGGACAGTGGGGGACAGTGGGGGCCGTGGGATCTGGGGGCACAGTGGGGCTGAGGGTCCTGAGCAGGAAGAGTAAACCTCCGCCGGGTGGAAGGTTGTGGCAAGGCATGTCCCCCTCCCCCCATGATGAACCACACCCCGGGACATCCCACGATTCGGGGCCCCGGGCTCCCCAGCCACCCATAGCGCCCTCTCCACAGGGTCACCCCTGGGAGCAGGCTAAGGCGTGACCCTGCCAGGGTTCGCACCCACTCGAGCGGGGGGGTGGGGGGGGCTGGTCCCTCCTCTGTGGTCAGGCCTGGTCAGGGCAGGGGAGAGCCCGGGCCGCTGCCCGCGTGGCTGGGGTCACCGGCAAGGGCCGCCTGGCCGGGCCTGGCTCCTGGGGTCAGCTCTGAGGAGGCAGTTGAGAGGAGGGGAATGGAGACGGGCCAGCCGCAGTCAGGCCTGCCCCTTGCCCTGCGACCCTGCCCCCAGCCCCCGGGCCGGGCCGAGGACTGCCCCTTTCCCGGCAGTGACCCCCGACAAGGTCACCGTGCCCGCCTGCCTCCCAGCCAGCCCCTGCGGCCAGCCAGCCTGGCCACCGGCCGAGACGGCGCTGGTGTGGCGAGGGCCACGGGGGACCCCAGCGTGTCCCTAGGTGACGGCCGCTGTCGCCCCACAACTCTGTCCCCTGTGTGTGCAGAGGGGTGCCCCGGCCCCACGACCCCCTCCGTACTCCCCCCCCCATCTGGGAGGAGACCTCAGCTAGCCCCGGGCCAGCTCCAGTGGGGCTGCTCCAGGACAGACCCCTTGTCCCCCAGGCCTGTGGTACCCCGAGATGCTCCCTGGAAACTCACCTGCCCCAGGCCGGGCCTCGAGGCCCTGACACTCCCGTCTGTGCCTCTGCATCCCAGGGGATCCCACCCTTTCTAGCCGGGCTGTCCGTCCTGCTTCCTCTCCCGGGAAGCCTCCCCGTGCAGGAAACCAACTCCACCCCACCTCCAGGGGGGGCCTCTCCCCCCCCCCACCTCCCGGGGGCCTCTCCCCCCCCCCACCTCCCGGGGGCCTCTCCCCCCCACCCACCTCCCAGGGGCCTCTGCCCACCACCCACCTCCCGGGGGCCTCTCCCCCCCACCCACCTCCCAGGGGCCTCTGCCCACCACCCACCTCCCGGGGGCCTCTCCCCCCCCACCTCCCGGGGGCCTCTCTCCCCCCCCCACCTCCCGGGGGCTCTACCCCCCACCCACCTCCCCGGGGACCTCTCCCCCCCCCACCTCCCGGGGGCTCTACCCCCCACCCACCTCCCCGGGGGCCTCTCCCCCCCCCACCTCCCGGGGGCTCTACCCCCCACCCACCTCCCCGGGGGCCTCTCCCCCCCCACCTCCCCGGGGGCCTCTCCCCCCCACCCACCTCCCGGGGGGGCTCTCCACACCACCCACCTCCCTGAGGGGCCTCTCTCCCCCCCACCTCCCCGGGGGCCTCTTCCCCCCCACCCACCTCCCGGGGGCCTCTCCCCCCCACCCACCTCCCTGGCTCTCCTCAGCTTCTTCACCCCAGCTGGTGGCATCCCACCTCCCACGAGGCCTTTGAAGCCCACAGCACCCCCTCCCGGCCCCCAAGATGGAGTCCAAGCACCTGCTGGCTTGGGAGCGGGCCTGCTGGGGGAGGGGCGGGCAGAGAGCAGCATGGGAGCTGGCCTGGCCACCCCCGCTCCCCGGCCCGAAGGCCCGCTGGCTGACAGGGGAGCCGGGCGGGCGGTGGCACCTGTCATCGCCCCGCCGCCCTTCGCCCTTCGTGCTGAGCCGCGCCGCCGCGCCCGCCGGTCTGGGAGGAGCGGCCGGCCTCCCTGCTGGGCTTCAGGACCTGCTGCACTCAGACCCGCAGCCGAGGGCCGGCGTGCGGCCCAGCCGCCGTCTCCCGCCAGACCGGCCTCAGAGCCGCGGGCGCTGGGCCAAGGCCAGGGCGGGCTCTGCGGGGCCCCTGCGGGGTGACCCTCACGCTCACACGCCCTGGGCACGCTGGCCGGCCGTGGGCCCCGGCAGAGCCGACTGCGCTGGAGTTTGTGCCCCCGCCGGGTGGGGGGAACGCAGAGCGGAGCCCTCCGCGGAGCCGGCCAGGAAGTAAACGCACCTGAGAGGCCCACCCGCCGCTCCTCCCTTCTGCCCTCCAGCCCCCAGCCCCCCGGGCTGTTTGCGCGCCAGCAGGGGCACACCCAGCCCCCCGGGACGGGCCCTGAAGGTCTGTTGCCCCCGGCCTCCACACACAGGGTCCTTCCTGCTCCTCTGCGCTGCTGCTGGGTGCACCGGCCATCTCCTCGTCACGCCACGCCCAGCGCAGGGCCCGACCCCCCCCCCCCCCCCCCGCCCGACTGCGCCTCCCCAAACACCCCCCCCCCCCCGCCGGGACGCTGAATTCACGCTGCTGTTTCTGAACAAGCAGGGAAGGATGTGCTGCCGTACTCTTTCTTAGGAAAACCATTTAAAGAAGGTTTTAATTTTGTGTTCAGAATCCACCCCACCCAGACTCGAGGCCCACGGTGTCGCTGTTTCGGCAGCGGTGAGGTTGGCGCTCCCTGCCGCTTGCTTGCGCCTGGCCCCAGCTCCAGGGACTTCTGCAAACTACGCGGAGTCTCTCGCACCCATAAGGCCGTCACGTTCCCGCCTTCCTGTCTGGTTGTGCTTGTGTTTCCTGCCTTCAGTGGTGCTTGCTCCAGGCTCCAGAGGAAGCGCCACTCACCGGAGGGTCAAGCCCGGTCCCGCGCTCTGGGAGAGGAGGGTCAGGGCCAGCCAGGGTCAGGGCCAGCCAGGGTCGGGGCCAGCCAGGGTCAGGGCCAGCCACAGGCATCTTGGAGAGGAAGGTCAAGGCCAGCCAGGGTCAAGGCCAGTCACGTGTGTCTTGGACAGGATGGTTGCGTCTTGGAGAGGAAGGTCAAGGCCAGCCAGGGTCAAGGCCAGTCACATGGGTCTTGGACAGGATGGTTGCGTCTTGGAGAGGAAGGTCAAGGCCAGCCAGGGTCAAGGCCAGTCACGTGTGTCTTGGACAGGATGGTTGCGTCTTGGAGAGGAAGGTCAAGGCCAGCCAGGGTCAAGGCCAGTCACATGGGTCTTGGACAGGATGGTTGCGACTTGGAGAGGAAAGTCAAGGCCAGCCAGGGTCAAAGCCAGCCACAGGCGTCTTGGAGAGGAAGGTCAAGGCCAGCCAGGGTCCAGGCCAGCCACAGGCGTCTTGGAGAGGAAGGTCAAGGCCAGCCAGGGTCAAGGCCAGTCACATGGGTCTTGGACAGGAAGGTCAAGGCCAGCCAGGGTCGAGGCCAGTCACATGGGTCTTGGACAGGAAGGTCAAGGCCAGCCAGGGTCGAGGCCAGCCACAGGCGTCTTGGAGAGGAAGGTCAAGGCCAGCCAGGGTCCAGGCCAGTCACAGGCGTCTTGGAGAGGAAGGTCAAGGCCAGCCAGGGTCAAGGCCAGTCATGTGGGTCTTGGACAGGAAGGTCAAGGGTCAAGCCCAGCCGCGCCCATCTGGGAACCCGAGCTCCCGCCCCAGCGCCCCGAGCCGCACCCCAGGGTGGCGCGGCCGGCTCTTCCAGAAGTGAACCGGAGCGCACGCTAGGTCTCCAGACCCCCAGGGGTGTCCTGTTCTCAGCGGTAGAGATTTACAAGCGTGGCAATGGCCGAGCTCACGCGTCCTCTCCGCGGGGGCGGCTCCCCCTCTGCGCCCCCCGCCTGCTCCCCCTGCCTCCGGGTGACGGAGCCCCGGGCCTGCCCGGCCGCGCACCCCGGCCTGGGTGCGGCCCTGGGCCCCGCGCAGGCCTTGCGGGTGCCCCGGCCGAGTCAGGGCGGCCCCGCCCCGCCCCGCCCCGCCCCGCCCCTGCGGGGAGAGGCCCCGCCCTCGAACGGGAGCCCCGCCCTCGTGGGAGAGGCCCCGCCCTCGCGAGGAGAGGCCCCGCCCCCGCGTGGAGAGGCCCCGCCCTCGAACGGGAGCCCCGCCCTCGTGGGAGAGGCTCCGCCCCCGCGAGGAGAGGCCCCGCCCTCGAACGGGAGCCCCGCCCTCGTGGGAGAGGCCCCGCCCTCGCGAGGAGAGGCCCCGCCCCTGCGAGGAGAGGCCCCGCCCCCGCGAGGAGAGGCCCCGCCCTCGAACGGGAGCCCCGCCCTCATGGGAGAGGCCCCGCCCTCGCGAGGAGAGGCCCCGCCCCCGCGAGGAGAGGCCCCGCCCTCGAACGGGAGCCCCGCCCTCGTGGGAGAGGCTCCGCCCCCGCGAGGAGAGGCCCCGCCCTCGAACGGGAGCCCCGCCCTCGTGGGAGAGGCTCCGCCCCCGCGAGGAGAGGCCCCGCCCTCGAACGGGAGCCCCGCCCTCGTGATGAGAGGCCACGCCCTCGTGGGAGAGGCTCCACCTTCATGGGAGAAGCCCGGCAGAACCTCAGCCTTGAGCCGGGGTCTCCCTTCCCCTCCCTCCCTCCCCTCCCTCCCTCCCCTCCCTCCCCTCCCTCCCCATTCCTCCGCCGCAGACGTGCATTGCGTGCTTGGCGCGCGTGAACTCGGCCATTTTCAATGGGAGACTCGTGGGGTTTCCTGTTCTCAGCGAGCCGGCAGCTACTGAGAGCCTTGCCATAGCCTTCCCCCCAAGAAGCCACGTCCTGTGAACAGGGGGTGCCCCCCTCCCCGCCCCCCCTCCGCGTCTCTGCAGCTCTGCCTGCTCCGGACATTTCATCCAGGTGGAGTCACGCGGCTGGACGCGGCCCGGGCCCCTCTCCGGGCCTCCCTGCGGCGGGGGGGGGGGGGCTGCCTGACCCCGGGCCTCCCCTCCGGGCCTCCCCTCCGGGCCTCCCCTCGGCAGGGGGGCTGCCTGACCCCGGGCCTCCCCTCCGGGCCTCCCTGCGGGGGGGGGGGGCTGCCTGACCCCGGGCCTCCCCGCGGCGGGGGGGGCGGGGCGGGAGGGCTGCCTGACCCTGGGCCTCCCCTCCGGGCCTCCCCGCGGCGGGGGGGGGGGGGGGGGAGCTGCCTGACCCCGGGCCTCCCCTCCGGGCCTCCCCTTGGCGGGGGGCTGCCTGACCCCGGGCCTCCCCTCCAGGCCTCCCTGCGGCGGGGGGGGGGGCTGCCTGACCCCGGGCCTCCCCGCGGCGGGGGGGCGGGGGGGGGCTGCCTGACCCCGGGCCTCCCCGCGGCGGTGGGGGGTGCTGCCTGACCCCGGGCCTCCCCTCCGGGCCTCCCCTCCGGGCCTCCCCGCGGCGGGGGGGGGGGGGGCCGGGCCTCCCCTCCGGGCCTCCCCTCCGGGCCTCCCCTCGGCAGGGGGGCTGCCTGACCCCGGGCCCCCCTCCGGGCCTCCCCGCGGCGGGGGGGTGGGGGGTGGGCTGCCTGACTCCAGGCCTCCCTCCGGGCCTCCCCGCGGCGGGGGGGGGGGGCGGGTGGGCTGCCTGACTCCAGGCCTCCCCTCCGGGCCTCCCCACGGCGGGGGGGCCGCCTGGCAGGCCTCCGCGGGCCGAGCTGGGCCGCGGGCCCCCTCTGGGCCTTGGGACTGGGGCTTCCAGGGCCGTGCACCTAGCCCGGGGCTGGGTGGTGTGGCCGCTCTGGATTTGACCCTGAGGGCCTCGGCGAACCCCACAAACCCCACTCTCCTCCCACATCCGCACTTGCTCCAGCCTTTCCTGTGGCCACTTCCTTCCTTCCCTTCCCTGAGACCCCTGGCGGGCCTCCCCCTCCTTTGCGGCTCATTAGGAGGCATCTGTGTGTCTTTGCGTTCACACCTCTTGCCCATTGTCTATTTGGATTACCTTCTTGTTTCATTGCGGACATCAGTGTAAGGCTGGGTCCTCAGAGGGTCTGGACACAAACCTATCAGTGTAAGGCTGGGTCCTCAGAGGGTCTGGACGCAAACCTCCTAGAGAGATAGATGATTTGGGAATCTTCCCTCCCATTCTGCGGCTGTCTTTGGGAGTTCTTGGTGTTTGTAGCACAGAAGTTGTAATTCTGATGGAGTCCAGCTTTTCCGCTGCTCTCCCTTGTGCTCGACGCTTTTCATTTCTGTCGTTTGCTCCTGCATCTTGTCTACGATGGTCATGGCGTCGGCTTCTGGTCCCCCATGGAGGAGTCCAGCTTCCTGTCTGTGCACTTGGATTTCCAGCTGTCCTTGAATGGTTGTTGAAATGTCCTTTATGCCTTTAAAGTGGTTTTTTTTTTCTTCTGATTCTAAAGTAATGCACTTTTTCTTGTAGAAATGTGGATTTGGCACAACCGAAGAAGAAAATAAGGGTGTCCTTGAGTCTACCACCTGAGTTCAGTCTGGAATCATCCAGTACCAATAACAATAATAACAATAAAGACGTAAGGGTCTCCTTGAGTCTGCCACCTGAGTCCAGATTGACTCCAGTACCAATAATAATGATAATAACAAAGATGATGTGATGACGTAGCCTAGGCAGATCAGTCCAAGAGACTCCCCAGTTATTAACCACCGAGAAGCTGGAAGTGGAGCTGTGGTTCAAGCGGTAGAGCACCAACCTTGAGCATAAAAAGCTCAGGGAGAGCTCGGAGGCCCAGCTTCAACGGCCAGCATGGACACACACTCCTCCTGTCCGTGGGTGATTATTTTTCTTTCCCTTTCTTCTCCCTTTCTTTTTTGTCTGTCATTTCTACGCATTTCCGAGCTGTTTATCACGTCTGGCTCCTGTCGCCCTCCGGGGAAGGGGTGGTAGGGACTGTGGATGACCCCACGGAGCTGGACAGCAGCTCAGCCCGGCTGTCCACACGCGGGGGCCCCCCCCACCGTGTCCCTAGGCTCCCAGCCTCCAGCCCGGGCTTGGGGCCGAAGGCACCGCCCCTGTGGCGCCCCGTAGGGGTCTACGCGGCTAAGACCCTTTGTGACTTTCCTCATAACCGTCTGGCCAGTACTTGGGATGGCTCTTCCTCTCGTCCTCGGTGATTGGTTTGTATGGCAAGTTTGAATTCGGCATTTTTTCTGTGCCAAGCCATTTCAGGGTATACAGACAAAATGCCAGTGGACAGACAGCCTGACAGCTATTTTCACCGAGTAAAGATTGCATTATAGGGCCGGGATGTAGCTCAGTGGCAGCACATGCTACCTGGGCATGGGTTCGAATCCCAGCACTGGAAAAACCATTCTCTTCTCTCACGGAGATGACTTGTTTGGGAGTGATAATGTTGCACACTTACTTTTATTTTCTTCTACGTCTTGCGTCATGAATTCAGTTCCCACAAGAGGGGGGCGGCCTGTGGGTTTGACCTCCTGGGCCCCTGCTTGACACTGAGCAAGTGATTTATTGGCTGACACAACACTAAAATGCAGAGTCGAAATGCCAGCCATCCCTACCTCAAACAGCCATGGGTTCAAGGCCCATAAATGAGAAGATCTCTCTGGAACCAAGATCTAGTTTTATGTTTGGAGTTTGGAATTTGGAGGGGCCCCCCCCCCTCTCTCTCTCTCTCTGTATTTTCCATGGTTGAACTCAGGACCTGAGCCTTGCTAGGTGGACTCTCGACCCCTTGAGCCACATCTCCAGCCCTTCTTGGCGCTGGTCATTTGGCTCCAGATCTCGGCCTCTGAGAGGCCAGGATTACAGGCGTCCGTCATGGGTGCCGGCTCGGGAGCCTGTTGTGAATGTCTCGGGGGAACGTTAAATCTCCAGTCTAACCTCTAAGGAGCCTTTCATTCTCTCATTCCAAGCTGTTCCCGGCAACCCTTCCTTTAAACTGGAGTTTTCACCAGAAAACAAACCCTCCGGGTCACGCAGACCTACCTACGGTGCGGCTGGAGCTTGGCTGGGGGCTGCAGCTCCGGGAAACACCTGGGGCGTGCAGCCGTTAGTAGGGGCTGGCTCCCCCAGCAGTGGACGGCGTGGGGGGCCTGGGGGGGACTCCTCCCAGCAGTGCACGGCGCGGGGGGCCTGGGGGGGGACTCCTCCCAGCAGTGGACGGCGTGGGGGGCCTGGGGGGGACTCCTCCCAGCAGTGGACGGTGTGGGGGCTCTGGGGGGGACTCCTCCCAGCAGTGGACGGCGCGGGGGCTCTGGGGGGGACTCCTCCCAGCAGTGGACGGCGCGGGGGCTCTGGGGGGGACTCCTCCCAGCAGTGGACGGCGTGGGGGGCCTGGGGGGGACTCCTCCCAGCAGTGGACGGCGCGGGGGCTCTGGGGGGGACTCCTCCCAGCAGTGGACGGCGTGGGGGGCCTGGGGGGGACTCCTCCCAGCAGTGGACGGCGTGGGGGCTCTGGGGGGGACTCCTCCCAGCAGTGGACGGCGCGGGGGCTCTGGGGGGGACTCCTCCCAGCAGTGGACGGCACGGGGGCTCTGGGGGGGGCACGGATGGGAACACTGAACGATGGGGGTCGACTTCTCGCCTCTCCCTTTCCCAGCGCTCAGGGGAGCCCTGTGTGCTCACTGTGGGTGCTCCCTCCCGGCGTGTCCCGAGACCCCAGTGCGGGTCCCCTGCCTGCCTATGGAGCCTCCAACCCTGGGGGGAGGGGGGGAGGGGGAGGAGTCCCTCAGATGGGGTGGAGCCCATCACGGTGGGAGACAGGGCCAGGAATGACACAGACGCTACAGCATCTCCTGACACCCAATACACCTGGACACACACACACACACACACACACACACACACACACACACTCACACAGGGCTGGACACTGT
Organism: Perognathus longimembris pacificus; assembly: GCF_023159225.1. Classification (NCBI taxonomy): domain Eukaryota; kingdom Metazoa; phylum Chordata; class Mammalia; order Rodentia; family Heteromyidae; genus Perognathus; species Perognathus longimembris. The sequence goes on along the minus strand of NC_063164.1, from coordinate 1,180,296 downwards.
CCCTGAGCTTTTTTGCCTCAGTGCTAGAACTCTGCCGTTGAGCCACAGCTCCAGTTCCAGCATTGTGGGCGGTTCATTGGAGGCAAGAATCTTTCTTACAGGTGTCCCTACCCAGGCTTCGAGCCGCGATCCTCTAGTCCTCGTCTCTTGAGTAGCTAGGGTTCTATGCATGAGCCGCCCGTGCCACGCCTGGTTCTAGCCAGACCTTCGCTGCACTGCCCCGGCTGAGCTTGAACTCTGGGGCCCGCGTGACCCTCCCACCTCAGCCTCCAAGGACCTCCTGAGACCACGGGAGCGCGTGACCATCGAATCCCACCTTCCCTTCGCTTCTGTCCATTGCCTCTCTGCAAATGGATCGCCTCTTCACTGGGCCTCCCTCACACTTCAGGAATCAATACTAGAACCCAGGCCCCCCCAAGGCCCCCAGCCCCGCTCCTCTTCCTGCCCAGTACCTGCAGGGCGGCCCTACAGAAGCCCAAGCTGAAGATCTTGGCTCCTCTTTGTCTCTTGAGCTTGTCCAGGTCAGCAAACACACCAGCTCCGCCTGAGGACCATCCCGAGGGCCTGGCTTTCCATAGAGGCCCCTGGCCTCTGCCCCCCCCCCCCGCCTGGGGCGCAGCTGCAGGGCAGGCAGTCCTCAGCCCCCGTGTCCTGCCTCGTCTTCACCACCACGTGAGACCGGTCTGAGGGATGCCGGCCCCTCTCCACCTCCTCCCTCCCGCGCTGCGGGCTCACTGGCCCTTTGGTTTGGGGTTCTGGGTCTGTGCACCCACCTTTCCCGCCCCCTGGACCGGCCCTTCCTCCTCGTGGCCATCCAGTGTCTTCTTCCCCGACTCTGCCACCTGCCTGCCAGCCTCCAGCACAGACCCCCCACGTCCTCGCGGCATCGGGGGGTGCGGCAGGAGGAGGGGCGTGGGGTGAGCGGGCAGGGGCAGGGGACGTGGCGCCGGAAGAAGCCAGGTGGGCCTGGTCCTTGCCCAGCGCAGGGACCTCGCCGGGCCCCTCCGACGGCGCATCCCGAGAAGCCCCGACGGGCCACCCGCAGGACACCGGTCCTGACACCTCAGGACGCACAGCTGTAGGATGCAGCGCCACCTTCCCCCAGGTGGGCGGACGCCACGTCGCTCCAGGTGGGACTGCAGTGCTGTGCTGCAGTGGCCAGTCCACCCGGGACTCCGTGGTTGGGCACGGTGGAGAGTCCTCCCGGGGACTCCGTGGTTGGGCACGGTGGAGAGTCCTCCCGGGGACTCCGTGGTTGGGCACGGTGGAGAGTCCACCCAGGACTCCGTGGCTGGGCACGGTGGAGAGTCCTCCCGGGGACTCCGTGGCCGGCACGGTGGAGAGTCCTCCCAGGGACTCCGTGGTTGGGCACGGTGGAGAGTCCGCCCGGGGACTCCGTGGTTGGGCACGGTGAAGAGTCCGCCCGGGGACTCCGTGGTTGGGCACGGTGGAGAGTCCACCCAGGACTCCGTGGCTGGGCACGGTGGAGAGTCCTCCCGGGGACTCCGTGGCCCGGCACGGTGGAGAGTCCGCCCGGGGACTCCGTGGTTGGGCACGGTGGAGAGTCCACCCAGGACTCCGTGGTTGGGCACGGTGGAGAGTCCGCCCGGGGACTCCGTGGTTGGGCACGGTGGAGAGTCCACCCAGGACTCCGTGGTTGGGCACGGTGGAGAGTCCGCCCGGGGACTCCGTGGTTGGGCACGGTGGAGAGTCCGCCCGGGGACTCCGTGGTTGGGCACGGTGGAGAGTCCTCCCGGGGACTCCGTGGTTGGGCACGGTGGACAGTCCGCCCGGGGACCCCGTGGCCCGGCACAGTGGAGAGTCCGCCCGGGGACTCCGTGGCCGGGCTGCCGCAGGTTTCACTGCTTGTGTCCCGGATGGAGGCTGATCCATCTCCACGCGGGCCTCGACCGTGACCACAGAGATGGGCCAGGGCCCCGTCCGTCTTAAAAGCTTCAGACAAGTGTCACTGTCGCCTGCGTCCCTGCTCCTGTGTAAGGGCTCTAGACGTTTCCAGCCAACCCATGCCTTGCCTTGCCTTGCCTTGTCTTTTTACTGGCATCCTCGAGGGCAGATTCCTGACGACAGAATCCAGAGGAAAGTGGTCCTTCACTGTGGAGAGGGACCCTGCCTGAGCAGCCTGTGCCAGAGACGCTGAGGGGGTGAGGCAGGAGCCTCGGGAAGCCTCTAGAAGTCTAGGAGCCAAGACCAACAAAGAGGATAGGGGGAGGCAGGGCTGCTCCTTCTGGATTGCCCCGGAGTCGGCGGTTCCCGGGCAGGCCTGTCCACGCGAGGCCGGGCAGCACACAGTGGGTCTGTCCGTGCTACGGGAGAGGAAGCTGCCGGCGTTGCTCCTCCCGGAGGCCCCCGCCGGCCCCCGCCGTGCTCCCGAGACCTCTGTCTGCTGGAGAGACGGAGGCGCGGGGTCTTGGCACGTACCCCGAGCAGGCCTCTCCGGTCTTTCAGAAGCTGATGGTCCCCCAAGGGGGAAACTGGGCTCCGTGCCCGCGGGACAGGCCCGGCCAGTCTGAGCCCCGGCACTCTCGGCAGCAGGGAAGCCACTGGGGAACGCTGCGGGTGGGGGCGGTGCTGGTGCCCAGCTCGGGGCTCCGGCCTGGACGCGGGCCAGCCCTGCCGGAGCTACGGAGCGGAGGGCGGGGGGGAGCGGAGCTCCCGCCTCCCCCCTACTCGCCATCCCCGGTGACACGGGAGGACCGGAGGAGCGCCCCACGGGTGGGGTCCCGCGGGACCATGCCGACGGCCCCTCTGCAACAAAGGCACTGGCTGTCTCGGCTTCTAGATTGCTCCTCCCACCTCCCCTTCCCCCCACCCCCGGACACCACGGTGGCAGAATTTCCCAATATCGGCATTCGGGATGGAAGATGTGATCGCTGGGACGTGGGTCCCATGCCCTCTGGCCTGCCAGGAGGCGGCGTGCCCCTGCGACTTGGCCAAGAATGGCCGACGGAGAACTCAGTTCTGGTGGAGGCGGCCAGACAGCAGGTCTGCAGTCTAGATCTTCCGTACCTGTGAGAGGCCACAAGCCCACCAGCACACTCCCCGTCTCCCTCCCAGGGGGCCAGCCAATCAGAGGGTACCGCCCTGCCCCAGCCAATCAGAGGGTACCGCCCGCCCTGCCTCAGCCAATCAGAGGGTACCGCCCGCCCTGCCCCAGCCAGTCAGAGGGTACCGCCCGCCCTGCCCCAGCCAATCGGAGGGTACCGCCCACCCTGCCCCAGCCAGTCGGAGGGTACTGCCCACCCTGCCCCAGCCAGTCAGAGGGTACCGCCCGCCCTGCCCCAGCCAATCAGAGGGTACCGCCCACCCTGCCCCAGCCAATCAGAGGGTACCGCCCACCCTGCCCCAGCCAATCATAGGTCACCTCCCACCCTGCCCCAGCCAGTCAGAGGGTACCGCCCGCCCTTCCTCAGCCAATCAGAGGGTACCGCCCACCCTGCCCCAGCCAGTCAGAGAGTACCGCCCACCCTGCCCCAGCCAGTCAGAGGTCGCTTCCCACCCTGCCCCAGGGGAGCCATGGGAGCGTCCGCTGCCCATGTCAGTCACGAAGGAGCCTCCTGGGGGGAGAGGAAGCTTGATGGGGAGGGAGCACAGCAGATGCAGCCCGGGGCGCCATGCCGAGTGAGGACTGAGGAGGACGTAGCTCTAAAGGCCCTCGGTGGTCAAGGCAGGTCCTACAGCGTGACCAGGGCCATCCAGAATGAGAGAAGCCACTGCCCGAGGCGCTGGTGGTCAGAGGGAGGACGGTGGTCTGGCCTCTACCCCCTGCTCGATCCCTACGCTGCTGGGGAGGGCTCCGGAGCTGGGGCCGGCCGGCCCCGGGGACCCTCAGGTCCCAGCAGCGAGTCCCGGCAGACGCCTCACGAATCCACCCCAAGTCCAGCGTGAGCCGGTGCCGGGCCGTCGGGAGGCCGTGTCCCGGGGCTGGTGATGGTTAGACTCGGCCTCGAGGGCCGGCGGGGCCCGAGACCCTGACGCACACTCACAGAGCCCGGCACCGACGGGAGCACCCGAGTGGCCAGCGTGGCGAGTCTTCTGCGCTCTCTGGCCGGGCACGGAGGGTGAATCCTTTCTCTGTGGGCTGGCTGGCTCCCTCTGTGGTGAGGTGACCTCACAGAGCAGACCCACAGCGCCCACCCTCGGGGCCCGACCTCTGCCTCCCATGTGCGGGGTGCACGGGGTGGCCCACCAGCCCACAAAGGCCTGTGCTGTGTCCCGCTGGGCCCTGACTCACGGCCCTGGGTGAGCAAGCCCGACCGCCAGCCCGCCACCCTGCACCCGGCCACCGTGGGAGGTGACACGGTGACCCCGCCGGGGGCAGAGAGCGCGGCCGCGTGTGACGCACTGTGATTCAGCCAGGGCTCTGGACGCCGCCGCGTGGGGCAGCCCGTTCTCTACGGGCTGGGACGCGCGGGTGACCAGCATCCCGGGTCACGAGCGGGAGCGTCTCCCCGCCCCCGCCCAGAGCCTCGCCCAGCTCCTCTGGATGACAGCCCGCGTGTGAGCACCGCGGCCCGCCGGGAGCCGGCGGGCCGGCCCCGGCCGCCGGAGAGGGGGTGGGGGTCCCCGCTGCGTCCTCCCTCCTCCCCCCACCCCGGGGTGTGGTCCTGGGCCACTGGCCTGCACGGAATCGTGGCACTCCAGCCTGTCAGAACGTGGTGCCGTCCACTCCGTTAATCGTAATCGTTTTAATTAAGAAGATAAGAAGCAGCCCGTGGAAGATTTAATTAGCATTGGCAGCCCACGACGCTTGGAGGAGTCAGATGGCCGGAGCTGGTGCCGGCTCACACATCTCTGTCCACACCCCTGAGAACCTGCAGCATTCAGAAGCACGGGTGGAGAGCAGCTGCTGAAGAAGCGGGGAGCCACAGCTGGGGGGGGGGCGCGGAAGGGGACCCCTGCTCCGTCCCAGCACCAGCAGGAGGTGCCGGGCGACCCGGAACGCGCCCGGCCGGGCCGGCGCCACCGCAGCCCCCCGTGCGGTCCTGCGGTCTGAGCCGAGGAGGGCCGGGGCCTGGGGGAGCACGGCTCTTTCTGGGGCCTGGGTGGGGGGGGGAGCACGGCTCTTTCTGGGTGGTCCTGACCGTCTCTGCCCAGGGCCCCACGGTGTGACGGGAGCCCGAGCCCCGTCCAGCCCCGTCCGGGCTGGGGATGAGCTCTCTGGGCCAGTCCCAGGTTCTCAGCCAGGCATGGGGACCGAGGGAGGCTTGGCCCCGACCTTCCTGCGTGGAAGGAGATACGGAAGGGGTTCCAGGCCGGGAACCCACGGCCGAATGGACCCCAAGCGGGGCGGGAGGGCCTCCCTCGGGCCTGGGGCGGGGCAGGGAGGGCCTCCAGGGTGGCGGGTGGGGGCCTCAAAGAGAGGCGGAGGCTGGGTGCAGCTGGAGCTCAGGCCTAGGAGGGCAGAAGCAGGAGCCCTGGGGGGGGGTGGGTGGGGGGGTGTAGGGGGGTGGGGACCCGGGGGGCGGGCTGGGGGGGGCTGGGGGGGCTGTGTTGACTGGCCTCCTGGGCTCCGCCTGTGCCGCCCCGTTGCTGTGTGTCCCCGTGGGCTCCTCTGCCCTGGGGGGGGGGTGCCCCGAGGAGCCCGTGGAGTGGCTGTGTGGAAGGGGGGCTGGGGAGGGTCTGCTGGCCACCGGCCACAGAGGTGTGCCACTGTACGCAGCCTGAGGTGCTGGGGACCACGGCCCCGCAGCCGCCCTGGACGGCCCCAAGATGGAGGGGCCTCCCGCCAAGGAGAGCTGCAGGACGGCCCCTTCCCGCGGGCCAGGGAGCAGCACGAGGAAGCCAGCCTGTGCAGCCAGCCGGGAGAGCGCGGCGTCCGCCCCGGGACACAGCCACGGTGTCGGCCGCAGCCCCGCGGGGCAGGGCCCACCTCCATCCCAGGAGGCAGCGCCACGCATGGCTTCCGAGACCCCTGTCAGGCCCCGCACCCGGCGGCCCCGACGTCGCGCACCTCCATCCACGCCGGGAGACAGCGCAGAGCCGATTAGCCAGAGCTGTGATGGGAACGGATCGGAGCCTGACGCCCTCGGAGTGCTGGAGGGGCCGCCTGCTGCCGGCCTGCCCCCCCACACCCCTGCACCTGATCTAACTTGCTGCTCCTCACCGGCTCCTCTCGTCTCTGATGACTGACCCAGCCTCCACCCTGCAGAGGAAACCGATTCACTCAGCCCACCACGCCCCAGCCCATCTCCCTGAACGGCGGGCGAGGCCACACTCCTCAGACCCGGCCGATCCACGGCGGGGGGCGGGGGGGCCACAAAGCAAGCGGACAGCTGCAGCCCCCCCCCCCGCACAAGCTGGTGCCCAATGCCCCAGCTCGGGTCCGTCCCCGGAGAGGGGACGGAGGACGAGCCAGGCCCTCCCTGCTCTGGGGAGGACCCCGCCAAGGTGCCTGGTCCAGGCCTGGGTTGCGTGGCCCCCCGGGGAAGGTGGCGCCCGGCCCTGCGGAGGCTCTAGAACCCTAGCCGTGTTTGGGGAACACCCCCAGGCTCATCTCTCGGCCCTCGGCCCCACGTCCCGGGAGCCAGCGAGGAGAAGCCCCGGAGACCGAGGCCTCCTGAGCAGCTGGTCCGGGTCTCCTCCGCCTGCGTGGCAGGCCACAGGCAGAGCTGCCCCAGGGCCCCCGTGGGCGCTGCCTCTGCAGAACCCAGACGGGCACTGCTGCCCCCTCTGCCCGGCTCCCGGAGAAGCCACGGCCGCTGTCCGTCTACCTGCGGTCGCCCATGTGAGCCACAGTCAGTCACAGCTGCAACCCGCAAGCGGAACAGCCCCTCCAGCGACACCCCACCTTTCCAGAGACACCCCATCTCTCCAGGGACACCCCACCTCTGCAGGGACACTCCACCTCTGCAGGGACACTCCACCTCTGCAGGGACACCCCACCTCTGCAGGGACACCCCATGTCTCCACGGACGCCCCACCTCTGCAGGGACACCCCATGTCTCCACGGACGCCCCACCTCTGCAGGGACACCCCATGTCTCCAGGGACGCCCCACCTCTGCAGGGACACCCCATGTCTCCAGGGACACCCCACCTCTGCAGGGACACCCCATCTCTCCAGGGACACCCCACCTCTGCAGGGACACCCCACCTCTGCAGGGACACTCCACCTCTGCAAGGACACTCCACCTCTGCAGGGACACTCCACGTCTCCAGGGACGCCCCACCTCTGCAGGGACACCCCATGTCTCCAGGGACGCCCCACCTCTGCAGGGACACCCCATGTCTCCAGGGACACCCCACCTCTGCAGGGACACCCCATGTCTCCAGGGACACCCCACCTCTGCAGGGACACCCCATCTCTCCAGGGACACCCCACCTCTGCAGGGACACCCCACCTCTGCAAGGACACTCCACCTCTGCAGGGACACTCCACGTCTCCAGGGACGCCCCACCTCTGCAGGGACACCCCATGTCTCCAGGGACGCCCCACCTCTGCAGGGACACCCCATGTCTCCAGGGACGCCCCATCTCTCCAGGGACACCCCGCCCTTCCAGCCCCATGGGCTGGAGTCAAGGCCTGAAGCACCCACAGCTCTGCCGCCCGCACTGGGAATGGAGTCTGTGGTCTCTCCAGGACCAGTGGACCCCCATCCAGTCTCGGCCTCATTCCCGAGTCCCCGCCTGCCCTGGCCCCTCTGCTCGCACCAGTGTCTCCTCTCAGCCTGGCCCCTGAGCCCCCCCCCCCGCCCCACCCCGCCCCGCCCTGCGAGGCCAGCTGTCCTCATCCACGGGAGGCCCTCGCTGGCCCGGCAGAGCCCTCCGCTGCCCCTCGGCTCTGTGTCCACTCTTCCCCTCCTCCGCTTCCAGGCTCTGGAAGGAAGGAAGGAAGGAAGGCTGACAGACTTCATGCATTTGTGGCGATACTGGGGTTTGGACTCAGGGCCTCCCACGTTGCTGGGCAGGTATCTGTGTCTCTGAGGCACGTTTCTAGCCCTCTCCCGTGCTGGTTCTGTTTGAGACAGGGCCTCGTTTCCCGTCCGGGCGCGTGGCGAGGTCACAGTCGGCCTGTTTTCGGCTTCCTGTCCTGCCTGGGATGTCACCACCCTGGCTCTCCAACGAATCGGGGCTCCGCAAAGTTTCTGCCCCACGAGCCTTGAGGCTCACTCCGCCCGCCGCACCCTTCCAAGAAGCTTCAGATCCTGGCTCCCCCCGACTTTCACAACAATCACAAAGCGTGTGTTCCTCTGATCCACGCGTACCTTCCCCCTGAAGGGAGCTGGCCACCGCCTGTCCCTCCGGTTAAGCCTCGTCAAGGCCCACCACCGGCTCCACTTGGCCAGGAGAGGGGCCCTGGTGTACCCCCACCCCAACTTGGTGGGACTTGGGTAGCAGGAACAAGGGCCGTCCACAGCAGAGGGTGGCTAGGGCTGACCGGCTGACCTCCTGGCCTGGCGTCTCCCAGCCCGGCCCGCCTGAGCCCACCACCTCATCTGCCCGCCCCCCGAGAGGCCCCCTGGCCAGCCGTTGGTCCCTGAAAGGCCCCTGGCATTGCTGGGGTCACCCCCCTGAGGTGGAAGGCCTGCCGGGCCCGTGAGCCTCTGCTTGAAGTCCACCCCACCCCCCCACAGGAAGAAGGGAGGGAGGGAAGGAGGGAGGGAGGGAGGGAGGGACGAGCAAGGAGGGAGGAGGGAGGCAGGGAGAGGGAGGAGGGGGAGGGGGGCTGCCCCTGTCGGAGTCCTGACCAAACGTGGGCATCTCAAGGCCGAGGGCCGACGGCAGGCTGGCCCGCCCGCCGGGCCCCTTGTGGGAAAGGCCGGTGGCGGAGTCTATTTCTGCTCTCTGACAGCACCGCGGAGGCAGCGGCGGTGACTTTATCTCCCACACAGAGGCGGCTTTGTGCCCTGCTCCCCAGCCCCCGATGGAGACCAGAGGGGGGCGAGGCTGGGGGGGGTGCTCTCTGGGGCCCCGCTCCCCAGCCAGCCAGCGCCTCCGGGAAGCCCCAGGACCCGCTGGCTGCCCTGAGCACAGCCAGGCATCCCCACGAGGCTGCGGGGAGCCCTTCCCGGGCCTCCCCGCTGGGTTAGCACCGCCGTGACCCTCCAGGCCTCCCAGCCCCCCCCACGCGGGGGGGGGGCACCATGCGCCCAGGGTAGACCAGTCGCCAACAGCCCACCTGCTGGGGGCCCAGCGCTGACCCCATGTAGAAGCGACCTTGCCAGAATCAGGCATTAGAGGCCCCGGGGGCCCAGCAGAGGACCATCTTGTGCCCCACGCCCTGGGGCGCCCTGCGGGCCGGGGTGGGGGGGGCTGGGCTCACAGTCAGCCCACGAGTGCCCGTCCCCGCCCAGGAAGGGCCCTGGGCGTCTGTCAGGAAGCCGCTCGGGTCATCCTCCCGCCGGCCGTTCCTCGGCTGTCTTCGGACACGGAGCTGGGGGTGTCCGTCGCCCGTGTAGGGGGGGGGGTGTGGACAGCTTCCCCATCAGACCCTCCGGGCGGTGACCCCCCCTCCCTCCCCCTCTGCTGCCGTCCACGCCGGGAGATGCTCGGCCTCTCGCTCACGACCCGCAGGGCCTGCTCGCGGGGGAGGGGCCGGGGGAAAGGAACCCCCACCCTGGGGACCGACCGGGTGCCCAGGAGAAGAGGCTCAGCGGCCTGGAAAGCCAGCGGGGCCCCGGCCTCCAACCGGCACGCCGGCCAACGAGACGGCTCCCAGGGCGCGATGAAGAAAAGCCCCACAGGCAGACTGGGAGGGGGGGGGGCGGGGGGAGGGGGCAGAAGCTTCCACAGCTAAGGACAGAGGGGACGTCCCCGCCTTCCTTCCCTCTCAAGGGGACTCAAGGGGACAGTGGACGCCACCCTGACGCGGAGAAGGGAAGCATGTCTTCAAGCCAGGGCCCGAGAGTGAGGGACATCTGCACCGGAGCCCAGACGGGACCCCGAGTCACACGCAGCGAGGAGCGGAGCGCAGGCTCCGGAGCCCAGACGGGGCCCTGAACCACCGCAGCCCAGACGGGGCCCTGAACCACCGCAGCCCAGACGGGGCCCTGAACCACCGCAGCCCAGACGGGGCCCTGAACCACCGCAGCCCAGACGGGGCCCTGAACCACCGCAGCCCAGACGGGGCCCTGAACCACCGCAGCCCAGACGGGGCCCCGAACCACCGCAGCCCAGACGGGGCCCTGAACCACCACAGCCCAGACGGGGCCCTGAACCACCGCAGCCCAGACGGCGGAGCCCTGAGCCACCGGAGCCCAGACGGGACCCCGAGTCACACGCAGCGAGGAGCGGAGCGCAGGCTCCGGAGCCCAGACGGGGCCCTGAACCACCGCAGCCCGGACGGGGCCTGAACCACCGCAGCCCAGACGGGGCCCTGAACCACCACAGCCCAGACGGGGCCCTGAACCACCGCAGCCCAGACGGGGCCCTGAACCACCGCAGCCCAGACGGGGCCCTGAGCCACCGCAGCCCAGACGGGGCCCTGAACCACCGGAGCCCAGACGGGGCCCTGAGCCACCGGAGCCCAGACGGGGCCCTGAACCACCGCAGCCCAGACGGGGCCCTGAACCACCACAGCCCAGACGGGGCCTGAACCACCACAGCCCAGACGGGGCCCTGAGCCACCGCAGCCCAGACGGGGCCCTGAACCACCGCGGCCCAGACGGGGCCCTGAACCACCGCAGCCCCGACGCCCTGATGGGGCCCTGAACCACCGCAGCCCAGACGGGGCCCTGAACCACCGCAGCCCAGACGGGGCCCTGAACCACCGCAGCCCAGACGGGGCCCTGAACCACCGCAGCCCGGACGGGGCCTGAACCACCGCAGCCCAGACGGGGCCCTGAACCACCGCAGCCCAGACAGGGCCCTGAACCACCACAGCCCAGACGGGGCCCTGAACCACCGCAGCCCCGACGCCCTGATGGGGCCCTGAACCACCGCAGCCCAGACGGGGCCCTGAACCACCGCAGCCCAGACGGGGCCCTGAACCACCGCAGCCCAGACGGGGCCCTGAACCACCGCAGCCCGGACGGGGCCTGAACCACCGCAGCCCAGACGGGGCCCCGAACCACCGCAGCCCAGACGGGGCCCTGAACCACCACAGCCCAGACGGGGCCCTGAACCACCGCAGCCCAGACGGCGGAGCCCTGAGCCACCGGAGCCCAGACGGGACCCCGAGTCACACGCAGCGAGGAGCGGAGCGCAGGCTCCGGAGCCCAGACGGGGCCCTGAACCACCGCAGCCCGGACGGGGCCTGAACCACCGCAGCCCAGACGGGGCCCCGAACCACCGCAGCCCAGACGGGGCCCTGAGCCACCGCAGCCCAGACGGGGCCCTGAGCCACCGCAGCCCAGACGGGGCCCTGAACCACCGTAGCCCAGACGGGGCCCTGAGCCACCGGAGCCCAGACGGGGCCCTGAACCACCGCAGCCCAGACGGGGCCCTGAACCACCGCAGCCCAGACGGGGCCCTGAACCACCGCAGCCCAGACGGGGCCCTGAACCACCGCAGCCCAGACAGGGCCCTGAACCACCACAGCCCAGACGGGGCCCTGAACCACCGCAGCCCCGACGCCCTGATGGGGCCCTGAACCACCGCAGCCCAGACGGGGCCCTGAACCACCGCAGCCCAGACGGGGCCCTGAACCACCGCAGCCCAGACGGGGCCCTGAACCACCGCAGCCCGGACGGGGCCTGAACCACCGCAGCCCAGACGGGGCCCCGAACCACCGCAGCCCGGACGGGGCCTGAACCACCGCAGCCCAGACGGGGCCCCGAACCACCGCAGCCCGGACGGGGCCTGAACCACCGCAGCCCAGACGGGGCCCCGAACCACCGCAGCCCGGACGGGGCCCTGAACCACCGCAGCCCAGACGGGGCCCTGAACCACCGCAGCCCAGACGGGGCCCTGAGCCACCGCAGCCCAGACGGGGCCCTGAGCCACCGCAGCCCAGACGGGGCCCTGAGCCACCGCAGCCCAGACGGGGGCCTGAACCACCGCAACCCAGACGGGGCCCTGAACCACCGCAGCCCAGACGGGGGCCTGAGCCACCGGAGCCCAGACGGGGCCCTGAACCACCGCAGCCCAGACGGGGCCTGAGCCACCGCAGCCCAGACGGGGCCCTGAACCACCACAGCCCAGACGGGGCCCTGAACCACCGCAGCCCCGACGCCCAGATGGGGCCCTGAACCACCGCAGCCCAGACGGGGCCCTGAACCACCGCAGCCCAGACGGGGCCCTGAACCACCGCAGCCCAGACGGGGCCCTGAACCACCGCAGCCCAGATGGCTGAACCACCACAGCCCAGACGGGGTCCTGAGCCACCGGAGCCCAGACGGGGCCCTGAACCACCGGAGCCCAGACGGGGCCCTGAACCACCGCAGCCCAGACGGCTGAACCACCGCAGCCCAGATGGGGCCCTGAACCACCGCAGCCCAGACGGGGCCCCGAACCACCGCAGCCCAGACGGCGGAGCCCTGAGCCACCGGAGCCCAGACGGGGCCCTGAGCCACCGGAGCCCAGACGGGGCCCTGAGCCACTGCAGCCCAGACGGGGCCCTGAGCCACCGCAGCCCAGACGGGGCCCTGAACCACCACAGCCCAGATGGCTGAACCACCACAGCCCAGACGGGGCCCTGAGCCACCGCAGCCCGGACGGGGCCCTGAACCACCACAGCCCAGATGGCTGAACCACCACAGCCCAGACGGGGCCCTGAGCCACCGGAGCCCAGACGGGGCCCTGAACCACCGCAGCCCAGACGGGGCCCCGAACCACCGCAGCCCAGACGGGGCCCTGAACCACCGCAGCCCAGATGGGGCCCTGAACCACCACAGCCCAGACGGGGCCCTGAACCACCGCAGCCCAGATGGCTGAACCACCGCAGCCCAGACGGGGGCCTGAGCCACCGCAGCCCAGACGGGGCCCTGAGCCACCGCAGCCCAGACGGGGCCCTGAGCCAACATTACACAGTGGGACCGCACAGCCCGTGTCACTCAGACAAAGGGGAACCGCGGGGAAGCCAAGGGGGCGCTGGCGCGGACTCCCGGTGAGCAGCCAGAGCGCCACGTCCCCTCGGCCTTGCCCGCGTCCCTCTGGAGCCCTCCTGACCCTCAGCCCCACCTTCTTCCCCACCTCAGGACCCGAGCCTGGAAAGCCCTTCACGGCCACCGGAGACGCTGACGGGACGCGGAAAGACCGGAAAGGCGCCCTGAACCAGCGGCGTTGGGGCCGGGGCCACTGGGCTTGGGAGCCTGCAAAGGGGCGGGGCTCCGTGGCTCCCCGGGAAGGGGCGAGTCCCGGCTGCACGCACGGCCTGGGTGCGAGACAAGGAGCCGGGGCCGCCGTGGAAGACCAGAGCCGTGGCTGCTTCTCCTCGAGACCAAACAGCCTTTCCTGGACTCCAGGACGCGGGCGGTGGACAGACGCGAAGCTTTCCAACAGCCTAGCCCCGCGGGGCCTGCGGCACTGTACGCGAGAGCACCCCAAGCCAGGAGGAGCACCCCAAGCCAGGAGGAGCACCCCAAGCCAGGAGGAGCACCCCAAGCCAGGAGGAGCACCCCAAGCCAGGAGGAGCACCCCACGGCCATGAGGAGCACCCCAAGCCATGAGGAGTCACCCCCCGCTGTACAGGGGCCTCTGAAGGGGGTCGGGTGTGTAAGGCCACCACATTTAAGCTAAGCAGAAACCAAGACACACTGGCTCACGCTAGGGGAGGGAACGGCCACGCGCTTGCTTTAGAAGAGAACAAGCGTCTAACTCCCTGGGGCTGCGAGCCCTGAGGTCTGCCCCGCGTCCGCAGCACCGGGCCATGGCGCGAGCCCGCGCGGTCCCCGCGTGTCCGTGGCGTGGCCCGCCGTGGCCTCGCCGGCCCTGCCTCGCGCCTACGTCCGGGGCTGAGCGAAGCGAGGAAACACGGCGCCCATGGGCGACGGGGACGCGGCTCCACTCCACGCGCGTGGGCTCTGGGCGCCCCACGTTCGGCAGCCTGCCGGTGTGCTCCGTCCCGGCCACGCTCCGGGCCGCCTGGGGTGCCCGGCAGCCCTGTCCCCCACCTGTCCAGCCCCAGTGGCCAGGGCGGCTGAGCAGGGCCGCAGTCTGCCAGACACGGGGCTCCCCCAACCCCAGGGCGGAGGTGCCCCGGGGGTGCCAGGCAGGGCCCCCAGAGGCGGCCTCAGCCTAGAAGCCCCCGCAACCTCGACCTCCCCGAAAGCTCGGAACAACCTCTGCTCCCTCCCACCGTCCATGTGTCCAGAACCTTCTGCCTCTCCCCACCCCGCCACAGTGGCCAGACCTGCAAGCCCCCCTCCCAGGAGAAAGGGGACAGGCTGCACCCCTCCGGCAGGAGTGCTCCTGGGTCCAAGAGGCCGAGGCTGCAGAGGGGGCCTGGGACCCCAGGTCTGAGAGGCCACGGCAACAGAGGGGCCCTGGGACCCCAGGTCCGAGAGGCCGCGGCATCAGAGGGGCCCCGGGACGTCTGCAGCCGCAGCTCAGATCCCGCCAGCTCACAGCTCGCGGTGCCGATCGCATTTCAAGAACCAAGCCGTTGTGCACCCCAAGAACCCGACAGACCGTTCTCCTCTCTTCTGCTCTTTCATTTTCCTCCTGGTCCTGAGGCTTGCCCTCGGGGCCGGGCCGCTCTTCCTTAGCTTTTCCACGCGAGGCTCGTGTTCTCCGACTCAAGCCACGCCGCCGCTTCCCGATCTTCGTTAGTTAATGGAAGGTTAGGCGTCGCCGGGCTTTTCTGTCCTGAGTGCCCGGGAACTGCGGTGCTCAGGTCCCGGCCTCCTGCGCAGCTGAGAAGACGGGCAGCGCGCAGGCGTGAGCCCGGGAGCCTGGTCACGAGGCGTCGTCTTCGTCTTGTGGTGTCGTGCAGCTGGCAATGGTGGATCTCCGCGGCACACTTCCTGAGCGCGCGAAAGCCCGGCCCGGATCAGATGGGTGGGGTGTCGCTCACCGGCTGTCTGTCGGGAACAGCATCTTGGTGATGATCAAATCAGGCAGAGCCTCCGCGGTGGCTTCCCAGCACGCTGTGCTTCCATGCTGGTGCTGTTCTGTGAGCGCGTTGGTAGCCTCCTGGGGCCGGTCCTTCCTCTGGCAAGGAGCTGACTCCGGGTGGATGAGCTGGGAAGGAAAGCAGCTGGCTTCTGGGTGGATGAGCTGGGAAGGGGAGGAGCTGACTCCGGGTGGATGAGCTGGGAAGGAAAGCAGCTGGCTTCTGGGTGGATGAGCTGGGAAGGGGAGGAGCTGACTCCGGGTGGATGAGCTGGGAAGGAAAGCAGCTGACTCCGGGTGGATGAGCTGGGAAGGGGAGGAGCTGACTCCAGGTGGATGAGCTGGGAAGGGGAGGAGCTGACTCCGGGTGGATGAGCTGGGAAGGAAAGCAGCTGGCTTCTGGGTGGATGAGCTGGGAAGGGGAGGAGCTGAATCCGGGTGGATGAGCTGGGAAGGGGAGGAGCTGACTCCAGGTGGATGAGCTTGGAAGGGGAGGAGCTGACTCCAGGTGGATGAGCTGGGAAGGGGAGGAGCTGAATCCAGGTGGATGAGCTGGGAAGGGGAGGAGCTGACTCCGGGTGGATGAGCTGGGAGGGGAGGGAGCTGTGTCTTGGCCAGAGCTGCCAAGGTGAGCCGAGGTCCTGTCTCCTGGGCACCCATGGAGGAAAGCTGGCCCCTCCCCGCCTGGTCTCACAGGAACGTTCGCAGCACTGCGCTCAGGGTGTGTGGACCCCGGAACCAGGCACCCCGGGGCTCTGGGCGCCAAGGCCCTCTGGGAGTGCAGCGGAGGGAGACTGCCGGGCTCTGGAGGAGGGGTCCCTGCGCTGAGCCGCCCCGGGGCTGCCCAGCTGTGGCGCCCCGCCCTTGCTGAGGCCTGCCGTCCGGCACGAGCCGGCCTTGGTGCGGGAGATGGCCTGGAGTAGGAGAAGCCCCTGCCGGGGGGGGGGGGGCCAGGCCCCGCTGGGGCAGCTCAGATCCCGCCTGCCTGCCCCCACCTCCTCTCCTCATGCCCCGGGGCCCCGGGCCCCGCGGGGGCAGCTCAGATCCCGCCTGCCTGGCCCCACCTCCTCTCCTCATGCCTGGGCACTGCCAGCGCAGGCCTCAGGCCTGGTCCCGTCCTGCCTCCGCGGGGCTGCTCCCCCACACGAGCGGCTTCGAGCGCCCTGTGGAGCAGTAGCTTTGGGGGCAACCGCGGCACCCCTTTCATGTGGAGCCCACGGAGCCCAGGGGTTCTGGGCCAGGCACCACCGGTCCAGGTTGTCCATCCCCCCCCCCCCCCCGCTGCCAACGCAGAAAGGGAGGCAGGCTACCAGCCCGCGCCCTGGCCACCGCCCAGGGCGAGTGGCCGTGTCTCTGCCTCCTTCCAGGCCGCTCCCCACCCGGTCCCCCTGCCACAGGTCCCCTCTGCCGTGGGCGCCTTGCTCGGCATCTCCAGGCGCGTCCCCTGCGCCTCCGAGCTCCGCGCCCAGCCCTTCCGTTGGAGCGCCGGGCCCCTTGCCGCCTGGGCTCGGAGCCTGGCAGAAGGGACGGCCCTCCCACCACGGGACCAGACGCGGGGGGCCTTGCTCCCCGACATTCAAGAGTGCAGGACCGTCAGGCACCGGGGCCACGCCTGCCATCCGAGCTGAGTCTAAGAATGAGGAGGGTTCAGAGCCAGCCTGACTGAAACGTCCGAGAGACTCTTAGCTCCAACTTACCATTAAGAAGCTGAAAATGACGCGTGGTTCAAATGGCAGAGCACTAGCCTTGAGCATTAAAAAAAAAAAAAGGTCAGAGTCAGCATCTAAGCCCCGAGTTCAAGCCCCACGACAGGCACCAAAACAACAACAACAAACAACTAAAAGCACAAAGGTATGGGGCCAGGTACTGCAGGGCCACCTGTGGGACTCAGCCCCGGGCCAGGGGAGCTTGACGGCCAGGAGGAGTGGGGGCGTGGCGAGGACCAGGCCTGCGGTCCCCGGGCACCGGCAGGACGCGGAGACCAGAGCGCGGACGCGGAGACCAGAGGACGTGGAGACCAGAGGACGGACGCGGAGACCGGAGCGCGGACGCGGAGACCAGAGCGCGGACGCGGAGACCAGAGCACGGACGCGGAGACCGGAGCGCGGACGCGGAGACCGGAGCGGGGACGCGGAGACCGGAGCGCGGATGCGGAGACCGGAGGACGGACGCGGAGACCGGAGCGCGGACGCGGAGGCCGGAGCGCGGACGCGGAGACCAGAGGACGGACGCGGAGACCGGAGCGCGGACGCGGAGACAAGAGGACAGACGCGGAGGCCAGAGGGCGGACGCGGAGACCAGAGCGCGGACGCGGAGACCAGAGCGCGGACGCGGAGGCTGGAGGGCGGACGCGGAGGCCGGAGCGCGGACGCGGAGGCCGGAGGGCGGACGCGGAGGCCGGAGCGCGGACGCGGAGGCCGGAGCGCGGACGCGGAGGCCAGAGGACGGACGCGGAGACCAGAGCGCGGACGCGGAGACCAGAGGACGGACGCAGAGACCAGAGCACGGACGCGGAGACCGGAGCGCGGACGCGGAGAGGACGGACGCGGAGACCAGAGCGCGGACGCGGAGACCAGAGCACGGACACGGGGACCGGAGGACGGACGCGGAGACCGGAGGACGGACGCGGAGACCGGAGGGCGGACGCGGAGACCGGAGCGCGGAGGCGGAGACCGGAGGACGGACGCGGAGACCGGAGCGCGGACGCGGAGGCCGGAGGGCGGACGCGGAGGCCGGAGCGTGGACGCCGAGGCCGGAGGGCGGACGCCGAGGCCGGAGGGCGGACGCGGAGACCGGAGCACGGACGCGGAGGCCGGAGCACGGACGCGGAGGCCGGAGCGCGGACGCGGAGGACGGAGGGCTTACGCGGAGGCCGGAGGGCGGACGCGGAGGACGGAGGGCTTACGCGGAGGCCGGAGCGCGGACGCGGAGGCCGGAGGGCGGACGCCGAGGCCGGAGGGCGGACGCCGAGGCCAGAGGGCGGACGCGGAGGCCGGAGCGCGGACGCCGAAGCCGGAGGGCGGACGTGGAGGCCGGAGGGCGGACGCGGAGGCCGGAGGGCGGACGCCGAGGCCAGAGGGCGGACGCGGAGGCCGGAGCGCGGACGCCGAAGCCGGAGGGCGGACGCGGAGGCCGGAGGGCGGACGCGGAGGCCGGAGCGCGGACGCGGAGGCCAGAGCGTGGACGCCGAGGCCGGAGGGCGGACGCCGAGGCCGGAGGGCGGACGCGGAGGCCGGAGCACGGACGCGGAGGCCGGAGCGCGGACGCGGAGGCCGGAGCGCGGACGCGGAGGACGGAGGGCTTACGCGGAGGCCGGAGGGCGGACGCGGAGGCCGGAGCGCGGACGCGGAGGACGGAGGGCGGACGCGGAGGCCGGAGCGCGGACGCGGAGGACGGAGGGCGGACGCGGAGACCGGAGCGTAGACGTGGAGACCAGAGGATGGACGCAGAGACCAGAGGACGCCAAGGGCCCCCGGCCTCCTGACCACCGTGGTAGGGATAACCTGGAGACGGCAACCGACCTCAGCTCCTCCGAGCTGCGCCCGAGTCCAGAACCTTCCAGAGCATGTCTGTCGTCTTGGGAGATGTCCACCCACCGCTGTGAGCCCCAAACCCAGGCTGGGGGAGCTGCCCACACATTCGTGGCTCGTGACTATCAGCAGCTTTCAGAGGTGGGAAATACCTGCAGGTGCAAATCTCCAGCGGGAAGATGGGTGCGGCGGTGGGAGGGTGGGTGAGGACGCATTCCTGCCAGATTCAACCGGAGGATGAGCACCCCCCCCCCGAGCACCCCCCAGAGCACCCCGCTCCGCCCTGCCCCACGGGAAGCGGCGAGGGCAAGCCCGCCAGGCTGACGGACGCCACAGCGGAGCCCCACAGGTGGACAGCGGGGGGAGGGGGCGTGTCCCGGGTGGGGGAGGGCAGGCCGGGTGCCCCCAGTTCTGGCCCGAGCCACCGCGCCCCGTGTGCCCACGCGAGTCGCCCCCACGCCGGGGGGCAGAACATGAGGAGGTGTGCCCCCCACTCCCTGTCCCTCGCCCCTTTGGGGCTGGCTCTGGGAGAGCCTGGCAGACACGTCCGTCACCGGCCCGGCCATCCCGCAGCTCCGCCTCCGGCACCCAGGGTGCCCCACCGAGGACCCCACGACGGCACAGTCAGGGAGAACCCAAGGGGCAGCCCTGGGCACCGGGCGGGCGGAGGCCAAGCTCCAAGGCCGGGAGGCGGGTCCTGTGATCGGCTTCCATCTTACTCTCCAACAGCACACGGAGTCCACTGGCTCTGGCGAGGCTGGGCTTGACGTGGCCCCACCGTTGATCGGAACTCAGATCCCCTCAACCCACGGAGGAGGAGCCGGCGCAGAGCCCCGGGCCGGGGGGGGGGGGCGGGACCCGCCTCTGGGGACTCCACTGCGGTTTCGGGGCCACCCTGGCCCAGCGGCCAGTGACTCGCCGAGTCTCCAGACTCCGCGGGCTATAGAAATGGCCCTTGTTCTGGCATTTTCCGTACGTGTCGGTGCCTGCTCAGGGTGCATTTGTCACTCCTGGGTCCGATGGTCCCCCCTTCGATCACGGCATGCAGAAGGCACTGCGATCCGGTCAGCGAATGCCCTCGAGCCCCGTGAGCTCGAGGCCGGCCTCTCCCTTCCCCCTGTCAGCCGCCCGGTGCCGTGGCTTCAGGGTCTGGGTGGGCGGGGCAAGCAGGCGTGTCCGAGTGGGGTCTGAGCGCTTTTCCGGGGACGGAGGCTCCGCCTCTCCTGAGGCCGGGCCACACCCAGGCCGCCGAGGCGGGAGGGGCCGGGCGGAGCCCCCGGGCCACTGAGCTGCCCGGCGGGGCCCGGGGTGGCCTCAGACCAGGGGCCGCAGACCGTCTGTGGCTGTTCCAGCGTGGGGCGAGGCCCGGGGCTGCGGGCGCCAGCTGTCTCCACGGTTCCTCCGGAAACTCAAGCCGGCGGCAGGTGTGGCTTGACCGGGGAGGCAGGCGAGGGGGTGCACCTGAGAGCACCCCCCAGTGCCCCCCGCCCCCCCCACAGGGAGGGGGAGCCGGGCGTGGGGGCCTTCAGGGGGCCTCTGGAGACAGCCAGAGAGCAGCGGTGCTGTCCCAGGTTGGAGGGGGTCGGTGTCGCTCCCTGCTCTCGTGTTCAAAGCCAGGGAGACTGCGGCCTGGGCGGGTCAGGTTTCCAGCTACGCGGGCCTGGCGGGCGGGCGGGCGGGCCTGGCGGGCGGGCGGGCGGGCCTGGCGGGCGGGCGGGCCTGGCGGGCGGGCGGGCGGGCGGGGCGGGCGGGAGCGGAGCTGGCTCGGGTTTCTCCCGGGATAGAAACCCATGGTTGCCAGCCCTCCCTGGGGTGGCCGGCCGGGGACGGGCCGAGGCCTCGGGGGCCGGGGGCGCCCCAGCGAGGCCGGGCAGGCGACGCGGGGCTGGCCACGGGGCGGGGACCCGAGGCAGACGCCGCGGACGGAGCCCGGGCCGGGCAGAGGGCACGCGCCGTGGCGGCCCTGCGGAGGCGGCCGGGGGGGAGGCCGGACGAAGAGCCGGGAAGGGCTCTGCCTTCCTCCCCGGGCCAGGCACAGAGAGGGACGAGAGGCTGCGAACGCTGGCCCGTGGCTTCCAAACAATGGCCGTATGGAGTCGCGGACAGTTTGGCGGCATTAAATTCATGCACAACGTTGCACAGCTGCATCTAAAACCTCCGTCTTCCCCAAGGGAAACTCTGAATGCTTTAACCACCAGCCTCTGCCCGCTCTCTTCTCCCGCACCCCGGACCCGGTGCGACTGCTCTGCGGGTCTCACGGGAGCAGAACCACACAGTGTGTGTTCTGTCACGACTCTTACTTTGATCGGCACAATGGCAGGGTTCTGCTGTCGGTAGCGTGAGTCCGACGTTCCTCCCTTTGCCTGGCTCGCTAGTATTCCACGACACGGACAGGCCGCACGGTGCTCACCGGCGTGCCCGCTGGCAGACACGGGCCTCCACGCTGCTCCTGGGGAAGAAGGCTGTCCCGGCCCCCTGGGACGGGCTTCCCGTGGCTTGGGGTCCTTGCACAGAAGTGGATTTCGGGGGCCATGTGGTGACTCCGTGGGAAATCGTGGGTGAACCCGTGGGGCCCCCGGGGGTGGGGGTGCCCTTTCATGTTCTCACCGGCCGTGACCAGGGGCCCCATTTCTCCGGGTGCCCGGGGACCCTGGCTCTCGTGGTTTCGATCCTGGCTATGGTGGCAGGTGTCATTTTGATCTGCGTTGTCCTGGTGGCTCATGGTGTTGGGCCTCTTCCCTGCCCGTGCTCCCTGGACGCGCTGTCCTCCTTGCTGAAAGGTCCTCCGTGCTCCGTGGCCTGCTCCGTCCTCCTTGCTGAAAGGTCTTCCGTGCTCCCTGGCCCTCGCTGTCCTCCTTGCTGGAAGGTCCTCCGTGCTCCCTGGCCCTCGCTGTCCTCCTTGCTGGAAGGTCCTCCGTGCTCCCTGGCCGCGCTGTCCTCCTTGCTGGAAGGTCCTCCGTGCTCCCTGGCCGCTCCGTCCTCCTTGCTGGAAGGTCCTCCGTGCTCCCTGGCCGCGCTGTCCTCCTTGCTGGAAGGTCCTCCGTGCTCCCTGGCCCTCGCTGTCCTCCTTGCTGGAAGGTCCTCCGTGCTCCGTGGCCCGCTCCGTCCTCCTTGCTGGAAGGTCCTCCGTGCTCCCTGGCCGCTCCGTCCTCCTTGCTGGAAGGTCCTCCGTGCTCCCTGGCCCTCGCTGTCCTCCTTGCTGGAAGGTCCTCCGTGCTCCCTGGCCCTCACTGTCCTCCTTGCTGGAAGGTCCTCCGTGCTCCCTGGCCCTCGCTGTCCTTGCTGGAAGGTCCTCCGTGCTCCCTGGCCGTGCTGTCCTCCTTGCTGGAAGGTCCTCCGTGCTCCCTGGCTGCTCCGTCCTCCTTGCTGCAAGGTCCTCCGTGCTCCCTGGCCTGCTCTGTCCTCCTTGCTGGAAGGTCCTCCGTGCTCCCTGGCCACGCTGTCCTCCTTGCTGGAAGGTCCTCCGTGCTCGCTGGCTGCTCCGTCCTCCTTGCTGGAAGGTCTTCCGTGCTCCCTGGCCCGCTCCATCCTCCTTGCTGCAAGGTCCTCCGTGCTCCCTGGCCCTCGCTGTCCTTGCTGGAAGGTCCTCCGTGCTCCCTGTCCGCGCTGTCCTCCTTGCTGGAAGGTCCTCCGTGCTCCCTGGCTGCTCCGTCCTCCTTGCTGCAAGGTCCTCCGTGCTCCCTGGCCGCTCCGTCCTCCTTGCTGCAAGGTCTTCCCGAGTCCTTCCAAGCAGTGAGTCTGGGGCTCAACTCAACTCCCCCGTAGCTGATGCAGACACCGTGCCCTCCCCCCCCCAGGCCACACCTGCCGCCCCCCCCAGGGGACCATGGGGACTTGGCTGAGGACGAGGGGGAGGGAGCGTGCCGGCCCGGGGGCTGTCCCCCGCCTCTGCCCGCACCCCCCCCCCGGCCCGGGGGCTGTCCCCGCCTCTGCCCGCACCCCCCCCCCCCCCCCGCTCCCGCTGCCCTGGACGGCGCGAGAACCCCAGGCTGCACTTTCTCACGGTTTGGGTTGCACGCCCCAGGCGGGCTTCGTGACGGGATTAATCCAGTGGATCCGAGATCGCCCGTCTCTGTTTCTCCTTTCTCCACCTTGTCTTCTGGCGGGCACCTACTTCAGAACCCTCGGGGGCCCCCTTCCCCCCCACCCCCCTACTCCCGGGACCGGGCTCTCTCCAAACCACTGAACGCCAATTAATTTGTCTCATTTACATGAAAAAGTACAGAAGATGTCTTTTTACATAATTAACTATATTTTGCAAGTCATTAAAATTCTGCCGCCCTGCCCACAATGGCACCCTGTTCACGACCAGAGATGGGGGGGCGGGGGGCGGGGGGAGGGGCGTGGCTGCAGGGCCCGCCACGCTAATGCATATTCATGACACAGCCGGGCTCCGGGCTCCGGGCTCCGGGCTCCGGGCGGCTGGATTCTGCTGCCCTGGCCAGACACCTGGGGAGGGAGGGGTGCCGGTGACCTGTCCCTCCCCAGCCAGCGCAAAGGAGCTCCCGCCTTCCGGAACCATCTTCCATGAACAGGTCTCCCAATTCCCGCCCGCCAGTCACTACTGGGTGAACCCACTCAAGGTGGCGCCCCCCCCCCCCCCGCGGGGCCGCTGCGAAGTCTCCTGTCCGCGTGGGCTTCCCGGGGGGCTGGTGGGCGAGGGGCGGAGGCAGGCAGGAGAGCCTGAGGGAAGCAGGCAAGACGGGGGGCCCCGAAGACGGGGGGCTGTGTTCATGGGGAGCTGAGCCCCCCCCCGCCAGGCCAGGGCTGGGCAGCCTGCAGGGGGGACCTCAGGGCAACCAGAGTGGCTGTCGCCCCCCACACACACACACAGAGAAGGGGAGGGCACTGCGGGGTCAGGGCAGGAGGCCCAGATGCCTGACCCTTGACCCCAGAAACCCTCATTCCGCTGGAGTCGGGACCCCCCCCCCCCCACGCGGCTCGCAAAGCTGCATCCCCGGAACACTGGAATGAGCTTAATTAAATCGCGCAGCTGCCCCCCTCCCGAGGGGCGGGCTGGGGGAGGGGCGGGCTGACATCCTGCCAGCACCAGCAAACACGAACATGCCCTGCTTGGCGCGGAGCTGCAGAGACAATGTGCCACAGTCCTCCTGCCTCAGCCCAGTGGGGCCTCGGGGGGGGGGAGCTGCTGTCTGCGGGATTTGGGGGGGCTGCTGTCTGCGGGGTCCCAGGGGCTGCTGTCTGCGGGATTTGGGGGGGGCTGCTGTCTGCGGGGTCCCAGGGGGTGCTGTCTGCGGGGCTCAGGGGGTGCTGTCTGCGGGGTCCCAGGGGGCTGCTGTCTGCGGGATTTGGGGGGGCTGCTGTCTGCGGGGCCCCAGGGGGTGCTGTCTGCGGGGCTCAGGGGCTGCTGTCTGCGGGATTTGGGGGGGCTGCTGTCTGCGGGGTCCCAGGGGGCTGCTGTCCGCGGGGCTCAGGGGGTGCTGTCTGCGGGGTCCCAGGGGGCTGCTGTCTGTGGGATTTGGGGGGGCTGCTGTCTGCGGGGCTCAGGGGGCTGCTGTCTGCGGGGCTCAGGGGGTGCTGTCTGCGGGGTCCCAGGGGGCTGCTGTCTGCGGGGTCCCAGGGGGCTGCTGTCTGCGGGATTTGGGGGGGCTGCTGTCTGCGGGGCTCAGGGGGTGCTGTCTGCAGGGCTCAGGGGGTGCTGTCTGCGGGGTCCCAGGGGGCTGCTGTCTGCGGGATTTGGGGGGCTGCTGCCTGCGGGGTTCAGCTCCGCCGGGCACAGTACCAGGCTTTGAGCCAGCTCCTGCCGTCGTGGGAAGGCCGTCAAGGATGCTCTGGAGACCACACGACACCGCCGGGAGAAATCAGACTCGCCGATGCCGAAAGGCGTGGAATGCTTTCCTGAACGTTCCAAGGAACTGCTGATGTGATGGCATCCGATAGAGGAAAGGGTGCGGCTTCCAGTGTGCGCTTGTCCCTACCACCCCTTCCCTCCCTCCCTCCCTCCCTCCCTCCCTCCCTCCCTCCCTCCCTCCCTCCCTCCCTTCCTTCCTCCCTCCCTTCCTTCCTCCCTCCCTCCCTCCCTTCCTTCCTTCCTTCCTCCCTCCCTTCCTTCCTTCCTTCCTCCCTCCCTCTTTTCCTTCCTTCCTTCCTCTCTCCCTCCTTCCCTCTTCCCTCCCTCCCTCCCTCCCTCCCTCCCTCCCTTCCTCCCTTCCTCCTTTCCTTCCTCTCTCCCTCCTTCCCTCTTTCCTCCCTCCCTCCCTCCCTCCCTCCTTCCTTCTTTCCTTCCCTCCTTTCTTCTTTCCTCCCTCCCTCCCTTCCTCTCTTCCTTCCCTCCTTCTCTCTTCTCTTCCTTCCCTCCTTTCTCCTTTCCTTCTTCCTCCTCTCCAGCCCTCCCTTCTTCCATCCTTCCTTCTTCGTCTTCTGCCTCCAGGTGAAGCGGCTCGCTCCCCTCACCTCACCTAGGAGGGCGACAGAGCAGGGAACGATCTGGGCTGGAGGACAGTCTCGGGGAGGACTGGGGAAGATGCTGCCAGCGGCCTGCCTGGTGGAGGCCCGCTCAGCCCACGAAAACCCGGTGCAGTGGTGAAAATCTACCATTCCATCCACGGGCGACGTGTAGCCGGAAGACGGAGGTCCCGATGACCTGAGCAAAGAGTAGTACCGCTTGGCGAGTGACAATCGCGTCAAGTCAGGCGTGCGTAGCTCAAGGAGTAGCAAACTCAAAGCCCCGACTTCAGATCACACACACACACGCACGCACGCACGCACACCACGCACGCACGCACACGCACACACGCACACACACACGCACACACACACGCACACACCGCACACACACACGCACACACACACACGCACACACACACGCCACACACCACGCACCACACACACGCACACACACACGCACGCACGCACGCCCACGCACACACACGCACGCACACACGGGGCGACTATCCAACACCTCTTCTGGCTTGACGGCCCTCTGCGTGTACAAATCTCTGAGGTTCTCAAGAAGGAGGAAAAGGAAGAACGGGGATCCTGAGTGGCCATGGACGCAGGGCAGACGGGGGTGGGGGGGGTGGGGTGCTGTCCAGGCCCAGCTCCTAACCGCGGAGAAGGGCTGCCCCTCCCCCCAGGGCCGTGGCCTCTCTAACACCCACGGACAAACTCCAAACACGGAACGGAAGCCGGTGCGTGGCCGCGGGCCCCCCTGGCCGCCCGGGGCCCACTCCGCCCGTCCGCTGGGCCGCCCGGCCCTCGCCGACCACGTACGGGCGCGGCCTCGCGTGCGTGAGGGGAGCGGGCCCTCCGCTCGGCCTCGAGACCGCGTTCAGCCTCTGTGGACCGGTCCCATCGCCCGCGACCCCCGGAGCTCAGCCTCCCGCGGCCCCGCCAGCCCCCCCCCCCCCCCCCGCTCCCATCGCCCGCGACCCCCAGAGCTCAGCCTCCCGCGGCCCCGTCAGCCCCGCCCGCTCCCATCGCCCGCGACCCCCGGAGCTCAGCCTCCCGCGGCCCCGCCAGCCCCGCCCGCTCCCATCGCCGCGGCCCCCGGAGCTCAGCCTCCCGCGGCCCCGCCAGCCCCCCCCCCCCGCTCCCATCGCCCGCGACCCCCAGAGCTCAGCCTCCCCGCGGCCCCGCCAGCCCCGCCCGCTCCCATGGCCCGCGGCCCCCGGAGCTCAGCCTCCCGCGGCCCCCGCCAGCCCCCCCCCCCCCGCTCCCATCGCCCGCGGCCCCCGGAGCTCAGCCTCCCGCGGCCCCGCCAGCCCCCCCCCCCCCCGCTCCCATCGCCCGCGGCCCCCCGGAGCTCAGCCTCCCGCGGCCCCGCCGGCCCCGCCCGCTCCCATCGCCCGTGACCCCCAGAGCTCAGCCTCCCGCGGCCCCCGCCCGCCCCGCCCGCTCCCATCGCCCGTGACCCCCAGAGCTCAGCCTCCCGCGGCCCCGCCAGCCCCGCCCGCTCCCATCGCCCGCGACCCCCGGAGCTCAGCCTCCCGCGGCCCCGCCAGCCCCGCCCGCCCCGCCCCGCTCCCATCGCCCGTGACCCCCAGAGCTCAGCCTCCCGCGGCCCCGCCAGCCCTGCCCGCTCCCATCGCCCGCGACCCCCCGGAGCTCAGCCTCCCGCGGCCCCGCCAGCCCCCCCCCCCCCCCGCTCCCATCGCCCGCGACCCCCGGAGCTCAGCCTCCCGCGGCCCCGTCAGCCCCGCCCGCTCCCATCGCCCCGCGACCCCCGGAGCTCAGCCTCCCGCGGCCCCGCCAGCCCCCCCCCCCCGCTCCCATCGCCCGCGACCCCCGGAGCTCAGCCTCCCGCGGCCCCGCCAGCCCCCCCCCCCCCCCCCGCTCCCATCGCCCGCGACCCCCGGAGCTCAGCCTCCCGCGGCCCCGTCAGCCCGCCCGCTCCCATCGCCCGCGACCCCCGGAGCTCAGCCTCCCGCGGCCCCCGCCAGCCCCGCCCGCTCCCATCGCCCGCGACCCCCGGAGCTCAGCCTCCCGCGGCCCCCGCCAGCCCCGCCCCGCTCCCATCGCCCGCGACCCCCGGAGCTCAGCCTCCCGCGGCCCCGTCAGCCCCCGCCCGCTCCCATCGCCCGCGACCCCCGGAGCTCAGCCTCCCGCGGCCCCGCCAGCCCCCCCCCCCCCCCCCCCGCTCCCCATCGCCCGCGACCCCCGGAGCTCAGCCTCCCGCGGCCCCGCCAGCCCCGCCCGCTCCCATGGCCCGCGACCCCCGGAGCTCAGCCTCCCGCGGCCCCGTCAGCCCCGCCCCCCCCCCCCCCCGCTCCCATCGCCCGTGACCCCCGGAGCTCAGCCTCCCGCGGCCCCGTCAGCCCCGCCAGCCCCGCCCGCTCCCATCGCCCGCGACCCCCGGAGCTCAGCCTCCCGCGGCCCCGCCAGCCCCGCCCGCTCCCATCGCCCGCGACCCCCCGGAGCTCAGCCTCCCGCGGCCCCGTCAGCCCCGCCCGCTCCCATCGCCCGCGACCCCCGGAGCTCAGCCTCCCGCGGCCCCCGCCAGCCCCCCCCCCCCCCCCCCCGCTCCCCATCGCCCGCGACCCCCGGAGCTCAGCCTCCCGCGGCCCCGCCAGCCCCGCCCGCTCCCATGGCCCGCGACCCCCGGAGCTCAGCCTCCCGCGGCCCCCGTCAGCCCCGCCCCCCCCCCGCTCCCATCGCCCGTGACCCCCGGAGCTCAGCCTCCCGCGGCCCCCGTCAGCCCCCCCCCCCCCCCGCTCCCATCGCCCGTGACCCCCGGAGCTCAGCCTCCCGCGGCCCCGCCAGCCCCGCCCGCTCCCATCGCCCGTGACCCCCCAGAGCTCAGCCTCCCGCGGCCCCGCCCGCTCCCATCGCCCGCGACCCCCGGAGCTCAGCCTCCCGCGCCCCGCCAGCCCCGCCCGCTGTCCTGGTCTCCCCACACATCTTTATCTCGTGGGCAGGCGCCACCATCTCTGCTCCACCCAAGGGAAGCATTTAGTGGACCAGGCCCACAACCTCCACCCTGCGGCAGACTTCAGAACCTGTGAGCCAGATCCGTTCAGATCCTAGACAGAGGGCTATCGCTCCCTCGGGGGGCAGCGTCCGGGCCACCCCGGGGTCCTCGCTCCCTCGGGGGCCAGCGTCCGGGGCCACCCCAGTGTCCCTGCTCCCTCGGGGCCAGCGTCCAGGGCCACCCCAGGGTCCCCGCTCCGTCTAGAGGACATCAGCGTCCAGGGCCACCCTAGTGTCCCCGCTCCCTCGGGGGGCAGCGTCCGGGGCCACCCCAGTGTCCCCACTCTGTCTGAGGACGTCAGCGTCCAGGGCTACCCCAGTGTCCCCGCTCCGTCTAGAGGATGTCAGCGTCCGGGGCCACCCCAGTGTCCCCGCTCCCTCGGGGGGCAGCGTCCGGGGCCACCCCAGTGTCCCCGCTCTGTCTGAGGACGTCAGCGTCCAGGGCTACCCCAGTGTCCCCGCTCCGTCTAGAGGATGTCAGCGTCCGGGGCCACCCCAGGGTCCCCGCTCCCTCGGGGGGCAGCGTCCGGGGCCCCCTTGCACTGTCCTTGTCCTATCAGAGGACAGCATCCATGGGCCAGTTCTGTCCCTTTTGTGTCTTCAGAGAAAGGCCTCCATGGCTCCGTCCTTTGTCCTTGTCCTACCAGAGGGCGGCATCCAGGGCCACCCCACCTCCCTGCCCCCGGGAACCAGGTCGGTGCGCTTGTCCAGGAGAGGGGCAGTGTTCTTGGCCCTCCCCTTCTTCCAGCGCCCCCCTCACGGGACGCCCCGCGTCCCCATCCTCCAGCCCCCCTCACGGGACACCCCGCGTCCCCATCCTCCAGCCCCCCTCACGGGACGCCCTGCGTCCCCATCCTCCAGCCCTCCTCACGGGACGCCCCGCGTCCCCATCCTCCAGCCCTCCTCACGGGACGCCCCGCGTCCCCATCCTCCAGCCCCCCTCACGGGACGCCCCGCGTCCCCATCCTCCAGCGCCCCCCTCACGGGACACCCCGCGTCCCCATCCTCCAGCCCTCCTCACGGGACGCCCCGCGTCCCCATCCTCCAGCCCCCCCTCACGGGACGCCCCGCGTCCCCATCCTCCAGCGCCCCCCTCACGGGACGCCCCACGGATCGGCTTCAGTGGACGCACTCTTTGTTCCGCTGGACAAGCTGTGGCCTTCCTGACTGAGACTCGCCTCCATTCTCTTGCTATTTTCCCGAGTCCTAGCTTCCCTGTCCACCCCTGTCCAGAAGACCAGCAGTGCCCAGGCCTGCGGGACGGGCAGCGTAGAAGCAGCTCACCGGCGAGGCCATGCCACCTGGCGTGCCTTAGCGACCCCCGAATCCCTGCTCCCTCCTCCAGCGCCAGTTCTGTCCCCCACCCCTCTCCTCCAGCGCCTGGGCCGTCCCTCCCTCCCTCCTCCAGCCTGTGGCCGTCCCTCCCTCCCTCCTCCAGCCTGTGGCCGTCCCTCCCTCCCTCCTCCAGCCTGTGGCCGTCCCTCCCTCTCTCCTCCAGTGCGTGGCCCGTCTCTCCCTCTCTCGTGGCCTGTCCCTCTCTCCCTCCTCCAGCGCGTGGCCCGACCCTCCCTCTCTCGTGGCCCATCCCTCCCTCTCTCGTGGCCCGTCCCTCCCTCCCTCCTCCAGCGCATGGCCTGTCCCCTCCCTCCCTCCTCCAGCGCGTGGCCCGACCCTCCTTTCGCCGCGGCTCCAGGCTCTGCAGTGCACCTTCCCCTGCAGCGAGATGCGTGGATGGCCGCGAGCACGGAGCTTCACCGTCCTCCCCAGGTCCCAGTGCTCTCGCGCGCCTCGCGTTCCCTGAGACGGGCCTCCTCCAACAACGGCTGCCCCTCAGCGCCTTCCCAGGTGAACCTGCACAGAGCAGACTCGATTCCAGCTCCGTAAGGGGGTCGCGTCCAGCCTCCTGGCAGGAGAGGCTGAGTCCTTGACCTGAGGGCCTGGGCACCGTCCCGAGCCTCTCGGTGCTCAGGGCTAGCCCTCTGCCACTCGAGCCACAGCGGCCACCTCCAGCTCTTTCTGAGTAGTTGACTGGAGATAAGCGTCTCATGGACTCTCCTTCCCGGGCTGGCTTTGAACCACAGTCCTCAGATCTCAGCCTCCTAAGTAGCTAGGGTTACTGGCGTGAGCCACCAGTGCTGGTT